>NW_024755093.1:90000-117500 GCF_018991925.1 Homarus americanus
GATTTAATTGTTGGTGATGATGAGGAAAAAAAATAACTTTAGTTTTGTTTACAGAAATGGAGAATAAAAAATATTAAAAAAATATATATATTCCTAATTCATCAGCTAATAAAACTCTATATAAACTTTACCACTCAATTTTCTACTTTGGTTTATTCTCACTAACTAAAAAAAAATATATAACCCATTCTTTCCCAGTATGTAAAAAAAAGGTGTCAGGGTTATCAAATGGAAAACCCATGTCAGCGAGACCCAGACCCTAGCAGCTTATATTTCCACAATCAAAATTCTCTCTATATATAAAAAAAAAACACGAAAGGTTGATAGAACTTGCATAAAGGAAGTGAATACAGAAAGAGGTGGTGGTGGTGGAATACTTAAATATGAAACCTGGGCTGACTTCATGATGAAATGTATACAGGTATTAAAAAAAAGATAAAATTTAATATATTATACGTGCTAATTGTGACATGGATATACACACATACACATATATACACAAACACACACACACACGCGCGCGCGACAAAACTGGGGAAACTGAGAATCTAAGGTATTCACACTATAGTAGGCTGGATAGTGATTTACTGTGATCTTCTACTACAAGGAGGAGTTTAATGTTGTATAATTTCTTTTCGATATTCTCTTTTGTTCGAGTTTTTTTTTCTTCGTCTTTCTTCATATTCGCGTTTTCTTCTTCTTCTTCGCCCTTTTCTTCTTCGTCATTATGTTTAAATCTTCGTTTTTTCTTCTTTGACTTTTTTGTCTTCTTCGTATTTTTCTTTTTCTTCTTCTTCATCTTTATCTTCATCTTTTGTCTTTTTCTTCTTCATCTTTCCTTCATCTTCGTCTTCATATTCGTCTATATCTAGTTTTTGTTTACTTCTTACATATCCAGATATGTTTTTCTTCACAATTTATCGTTCTATGTCTTCTATGGTCAGACTCTTTGCATCTTTTTGGCTCCCATTTACATTTTACACCAAAGCTCAAGCACCCGATACATCTTCTGACACCCACTACACAACAGGGGAATAAATAAACATAAATATAGTTTCCTGAAGGCAATAATACCCAACAAACGACAGGCAGCCTCAGCGAACGTAACAGGCAGCCTCAGTGAACATAGACAGGCAGCCTCAGTGAACATAGACAGGCAGCCTCAGCGAACGTAACAGGCAGCCTCAGCGACCAGAGTTGATGCCTCAGCTAAACTTCCATCTAACACTTAGGAATACAATCTAAGCTTGACAAACAGAACCCAAAGAACGGTAATCGGGAAAGAACTCGCTAATGAAAGTGAAACAATAAGACACTAGCCAATCTATTGTCTACCAGAATGAGATGGAATAAATAACAAGACCAGTCGACACAAGATGCTGTAACTGCTAAACTAAGGCTAAGATTATGCTCATATTATAAGTACATCTGACAGTTTGTCCTTCAACCAGATGTAAACAAAACAATGGATAAAGTGTGTGTGTGTGTGGGTAGACATATAGCCACACACTGAAACACTACATTCTATAAAACTGTGATAAAATAGAACCTCATAGAGACAAGTCCAAATATAATATGTGTATATGTAAAATGACCTTCTTCACTTATAATAGTATGTTGGCAGATATATATTAACACTATGTCCACATTTTGCACCTAATAGCAATAAATCATTTCCCACGTACAGAACTAAACAATGTACTGCAAATACTCTTAACATTCTACGCCACAATATCCTCAACACTGGCGTCTGTTTAACATCTTTTGTGACCTCTAATCTGTACTTATTTTTGCCTTACAGCTCCAAGGATGAGTATGGGAGTGTACAATAAATTAGTTCTACATTCAATTATCGATATATTTAAACACCATAGAAAATTCCCATCACAATAACGCATAAGTCAATGGTAATTTCAACGCAACTAAACACCATTAACTTCCCTTAACACAATACCACACAGAACAACGCCAATACCAACGCATTTAAACACCATAACAGCGTCAATAGCAACACACTCAAGCGCCATAAACTCTAGGCTAAGACCATAACGCCCAGGACAACAACGCCGCCTCCCTCAGGAGCTAAAACAACAGCCTCACCTCACGGCGTTCTCCTCCGTGTCTCGGAGATCTTACATGAGGCGAGAATTACTTCCAACATTTACGTTTTATAACGATATGGAAATTGTTTTCCTGGAGGGGGTAAAGCAGGAGGAGGAGCAGGGATGCGACACTAGTTGGGGGAAGAGACGACAACTTGTGCTTGTGTGTGTGTGATGTGTCGTGTGCCGTCGCTTGTCTGAGGCACCGACGACAAAAATTGGATATTTCCTAACTTGCTGGGAAGGCGGAGGAGAAGGAGGAGGAGAAGGAAGAGAGGAAAAGTAGGAGGAAATGAAGAAGAGGAGGAGGAGGAAGAGGTAAGGATGGAGGAAGAAGAGGCAAGAGGAACAAAAATCGGATATTTTTCCCCAGCTTGGCAGGCTGGCAACGGCGCCATCATGGCCAACTTAAGACCTTAACAGCCCGAGTTATGACGTCATAACAGTAAACACAGCGAGGGCCACCACCACCACCACTCTACACTCTCAACAACATTCCTTCCTCCTATCCCACTTCTCCTTTATTTCGTTCTCCTACTCCTCCTCCTCCTGTTGCTTCTGCAGTCGTCGATGGTATTCTTCCCTCCCTCAGCGGCTTCCAACTCCGCCACCAAACATCCCTTCCTTCTTTCCTTTTCCCTCCTTACATCTTCCTATTTTCCTTCTTGTTTTCTATCTCCCTCCTTTTTTTCTGCTTCCTTTCAGTAATGTGGCGGGTGGTAGTGGTGATGGTGGTGATGATGGTAGTGGCCGATGGTGATGGGTGGTGGTGGTAGTGGGTGATGGTGGTGGTGGTAGTGGGTGATGGTGATGGTAGTGGCCGATGGTGATGAGTAGTGGTGATGATGATGGTAGTTAGTGATGGTGGTGGTAGTGGGTGATGGTGGTGAGTGGTGGTGACGATGGGAGTGGGTGATGGTGGTGGTGATGATGATGGTGTCGGTAAATTTAATTTTCTTTTAATTCTGCCGCAGGGAATACTGAGTAGATGTCACAGATCCCAGTGGTCAGGATATTATGGCACTGAATGTTAACAGAGTATTTCCAGTACATTGTTTGTTTAGTTCTGTACACAGGAGTTGACTTATTCACACCCGCAAGAGGGGCCATACTGTAAGGTGAGGCCATATGTTTAGCCACACTACATTATTGCCATTCACATCTGCATCATAAATACATTTGTGTTTAGTTCTATACACAGGAAATGGTTAACTTACTAGGTGCAAAAAAAAAGTGGATACAGACGTCATCTCTCACTTAACTTAACCTAAGGTGGTGGTGGTGGTGGTAGTTGGGGACATCTTGTAATCTAGTGATCTTTTTACATGTTTCGTAAATGTACTGTACATGTTTTACTTGATACATCTCATAATATTAGACAATAGACTGACTAGTATCATTGTTTGCACTTGTCTGCTTGATTTGGTGGTGGTGGTGGTGGTGGTGGTAGGGTGGGTAGTGGTGGTGGGGTGGGTGGTGGTGGTGTTGGGTAGTGGTGGTGGGTAGGGTGGTGTAGTGGTGGCGGTGGGTGGGTAGTGGTGGCGGTAGGGTGGAGTGGTGGTGGCGGTAGGGTGTGGTAGTGGTGGTGGTGGGTGGGTGGTGGTAGTGGTGGTAGTAGTGGTGGTGGTACACATGCATGGTATATTACTTGTTTACCCGTAAGCAGACTAACGTTCCTGCTAGTGAACATCCACAGGGGTTACAAAACCTCCCCCTCTATCTCTATTTACCTCTAGTCGGGCGTTTGTTTACATGTATCTGCACGCTGATTGGTCAGTTCCACCCGGAGTTTGCTTACATGTATCTGCACGCTGATTGGTTAGTTCCCTACGGAGTTTGCTTTATATGTAACTGTACGCTGATTGGTCATTTCTGTCTGGCGTTTGTTTAGATGTATATATGTAAGCTGATTGGTGTGGAGGCAGACTCTAAACACTATCAACGAATGTCTACCCTTCAAACTGACCCAGTGGTAATGAGGCAAACACACTCTCTCTCTCTCTCTCTCTCTCTCTCTCTCTCTCTCTCTCTCTCTCTCTCTCTCTCTCTCTCTCTCTCTCTCTCTCTCTCTCTCTCTCTCTCTCTCTCTCTCTCTCTCTCTCTCTCTCTCTCTCTCTCTCTCTCTCTCTCTCTCTCTCTCTCTCTCTCTCTCTCTCTCTCTCTCTCTCTCTCTCTCTCTCTCTCTCTCTCTCTCTCTCTCTCTCTCTCTCTCTCTCTGTGTAACTTCAAAAACCTCACTACTTCCATATTTCTCATTTCACAGCTCCAAAATTAAATTCCAGACACAGGCATCAAACACAACGACACAATTGTCTCCCTAAATCAACCAATCTACATTCCTGAAAAAAAAAATACGATCATAAGCTTACCCCTCCCCTCCAAAAAAAAAAAGGCAACACCCAACTGAAAAGAACAAATCAACATAGACTACGATATAAAAGTCATCCTGGCACACAAGACCTGCTCACAAATCTCATCTCCCTGGTGGTGTCTGGTAGTGTGCAATGACCTTCGTATCAATGCCCTGAGGAGAGTAAGATTTTTTTTTTTTAGACTAAAGGTACGATGTCCATATGGCGGAGGACAGTTCGCCAAGCGGTCAAGAAGTCAAAATATCAGTTGACGGTGTTTGAGTCAAGGAAGTCAAAATATCAGTTGACGGTGTTTGAGTCAAGGAAGTCAAAACATCAGGTTGGTGGGTGTTTGAGTTAAGGAAGTCAAAACATCAGTTGGCGGTGTTTGAGTCAAGGAAGTCGAAATATCAGTTGGTGGTGTTTGAGTCAAGGAAGTCAAAACATCAGGTTGGTGGGTGTTTGAGTTAAGGAAGTTAAAACATCAGTTGGTGGTGTTTGAGTCAAGGAAGTCGAAACATCAGTTGGTGGTGTTTGAGTCAAGGAAGAAGGTGTACTGCATTTTTTCTCGGCAAATACGATAAATTTATTTATTCTTCAGCTGTAAATTACTCTAGAAATTCAAATGAAATAAGTTTATCATCCCCCTCCCGCTTTCTGATGGCCCCAGAAAAGTGAGTTGTAGTCTGTTCGTATATCATTGTCGACTGCTAATTCGTTTTTGTGAGCGTTCTATTACCCTGTGATGTTTGTGGTGTTGATATTGAATCTTTCTTCAGAATTGTGAGTAAAGTTCAGTGTCAACAGGACGCATCAAGTGACCGGGACATTTATATTCCTGGAAAAGTAAGCCTGGATTTTTTTAAAGGTTAGGTTAGGTTAGGTTAGGTTAATCATAAAAAGGATAAAGGTTACAAGGTTTGCTTATTTAGGCGACATATATCTGTAATATTCGTTTTTTTTCGTCTGGTGGCATAACATTTTCATTAGACTAATCGATTTAGAAAATTAAAGTCACTTATCTCAATGAAAAGTGATTTATTTTTATCATACAAACGACTGACGGAACAATTAACAAGAGTTTTAATCCAATCACATATAACTGTTGTAACGTCTGCTGGGAGTTAACGACTAGCGTCATCATTTGAGCCGTTTAAGTCTACGAATTTATAAAACAGGTCATAATTTTTGCTGTATTTATATTTTCCATTGATTACTGTACCCTGTCCTATGGCGGTAAAGTAACGGGTGAACATTACTCTCATTACTTTTTTATACTTTACATGTATAGTAAAGTATTTAGTAATAGTAGTGTCGCCACCACGTAGCCTATTCAAAAATGTGTAATAAAATGTTTCAATCAAATGTCGATATTTTTTTTAAGTGGGATGAACTTTATGTAAACAGTAAAACAAACAACACTGTTAGCGCTCCATCTTTCTTACTGAAGAATTGGGATAGTTGAAGAACAGTTCCTTAAGTGGACAGATTGTCTTTTTTTTTTAAATTAATGTCAAGATTTGAAATATTATCCCTAGACTTTTACATTTACATATAAATAGCCCAGAAAGATCATATAAATCATTAATAAGAAAAGAATGGAGCTCATTTACATAATATCAGGGAGCGTAATGAGCTTGTCTTTGTTTGACTTGCTGGCCGCTAGAGGAGCCACCGTCGAGGACAAAACCAAAATGGAACACTAAGTGAGCCATCCTCCCATAACATAACATCTTTGGTTACAACACTTCTCGCAACACTCAGAACTTGTAACAATAAAACTTTAACAAAACTAAGAATCATAACAATAATTTTCTTGGGAACCACAACCACAAAACTTAAAAGAAAAACTCTCTACGATTATCTAACAAACGATTAATACCTAAAAACCTTTCAATTTTAAGAGCAATTAAATCAGAATAATCAAATTAACCCATAACAATTTTAATCCAATACTCATGTTTAAATTACCATAACATAAAGCAATCAAACCAGAACGAATCAAATACAACCACAATAAAATCTCTCACCTCGCTCACAACACCGACAGAATCTTAAAACCTCAGGGAAGACTACACGTGGAGCGGGGTAAAGCCAGGCCCTGTCAATAAAGCCAGCTAGGATAAGCTTCTGGAGAGGATAAGCTTCTCCCACTAACTTAAGTCTGGCGCGTGGACTCCTACCACTTAAAAAAGGACAAAAAAGGACAAAAAAAGGACAAAAAAGGACAAAACAACACAAATAAATCTCCTCCAGCTGTCATTTCTCAGTTCAATAATCTCGTGGTGGCGGTCTTATGTGTTACGCTTTAACTCTTATCTATACTTGTGTCTGTTATATCACTACATTATTTTTCTATTTATTCATGATTGGTGTCACTAAAGTATTGATCCTATATAATCTTACTCTATACTCTCCTGAAAGACCTTTAACTATTGTAGGACTCTCTCTCTCTCTCTCTCTCTCTCTCTCTCCTACTCTGATAGTCCCTGCCAATACTTGAGCGCCACTGAGATCGAATCATTTCAGTGTAGCGTTCACCACCACACCACACCTCTCATCATCCATCACAACTAATGAACTGGTGGATGGTGTCCTTCGTAAACATTTAAAAGACTGTTGGATTACAAGGAGTCATCTGTACCCAGGTAGTTACACAACACAGGCCCACAAAAGCTAACAAACAGCATAGTTCCATCAGTACACGAAGAAGCACCAGCCTTGATAAACGTGTCTGGTACATGTAATATACGAGTACTGTACAGGTGGGTTAAAGTATAAACACAAGAACCTCGACAAATATACACACACAAAACGTCAGCAGGACAGACACCATAGTTGTTCAATACAAAAACCTGAGGCATTAGAGGAACCACTTCAAATTAAGCGAGTAGGTATTGTAATTTGTAATCAAAGAAGGTTAACAAAACTGTATTACATAGTGAAAAATTATAATAACATTTCAAAAGACAGGTAAAGGACCCTGAACAAGATAAACAAAGTCACATAAAACAAACACAAGAACGAGGAAAATTGTCAAGGAGGAATTTTGTTCTCACATTATTCACAAGTTCCTTCATACCCGAATATGAATGAATTGGAGCGAATCCGATCGTCTGGCAAGTTTCTTTACGTCTTTCTACGAAAAAGAATTGTAAATATTCTGCTCCGATCTTTCCCCAAAAGTTGCAAAGAAGTTGGAAAAAAAAAGTTTGCAAGAATCAATAACTGGCTGAGGCTATTGGGACCAATCTTTGTTGGGCTAAAAGTTTAAACAATGGGATTCATCTCCCCGGGTGGGATTACGAAACGTGTAATCCACCAGGGAGTTAATGTTGGTAGATACTCCTCAGGAACCAACACATTCTACCTGGCTCCTCGCTTTCATTACTACTTTATCACCTACCGGAGTTACTCTACCTCAACACACTGCCGCTGTATAGATCAACAACCAGTGTGCTCCAGGAAATACTAAAGGCGTCACAAATATCTTCACAAACACTTACTGTAGTATATCTTAACATATTTATCACAGCTATACGATCTAATTTATTCTTATGTAACAACCAAAATAAGATGTTAATACAGCGGTTTAGTTGTATAATAAGTCATCTAATAATGCTGTATCGCTCCAACTATGCCTCACTAGACAGCTGCAGAGAGAGAGAGAGAGATGTAATGATCAGACACACAGAGGCATAGCGACAACTATATTCCTTCGCCCGGGCCCGTAGTGGTTAAGAACTCTCTCTCTCTCCAAAAACTCCTGAAGACTGGTGGTGGTGAAAATTACCAAAACTGTCTAATGGCTTTGGAGAAGCTGAGCAAACAGTGGAGAGGTCTTCGTCTCCTACATTAATGTCTCCCACACTCAGAGGGAGATATCACAAGGAGACCATTAAAAATCTTCCATCTATTATTTTTGGGAAGCCCTCGGGATAACCTCCTTGACACGAGAATTGGATTACGTGGTTCCTTGCTCAAGCGGAATGAGCGCCAGAGTCCATTTGGGACTTAGCGGGAAGTTCAATAACCAAGGCTGTGAGATCCGTTGTGGAGTGTATGACAATCTTCCCGAACTCTCTCGCCCAAGATTAGTTGTCCCAGCCTAAAACTTAAGCCTTGTGGATGGAATACTGGTTTATATAACATATTTTGATTTCACCTGAAGATTAGACACCCCAGTATAACTCACCTGTAGTTTAGACACCCTAACATATTTCACCTGAAGATCAGACACGCTAACCTAACCAAATCGCCCCCTTCAGGTAGCATTGGGGTATACTACAACTCTCTCACCCACCTACATCCATACGATCCTCTCGTCCACATCTACCCATACTCCACCAAACGACCCATCCAGTCACTTCCACCCATCCAGCCACTTCCAACCATCCATCCAGCCACTTCCACCCACCCTCTTCCACCCACAGGACCAAACAAGGCTGGGGAGGTCGACACGTTCATTGGACTTAGCACTTTGTCGCAGTAGGCAGAAAACTGCAGCTTTTTACACTACATTATTTCTCGCCAGCCCTCACGGAAACACCTGGTGGGGGTGGGGAGGGGGGTGGGGATTTAAAACAGACCTATGGAACGGCAAGGCAGTAGCTGGAGGTCGGGAGTATGTAGGAGGAGGGGGTTTAGGAGTTGCTTATGTGGGACCAGGCTCAAATCTTAACAGGTGTATAGTCCTAGCTAGGTATATGTGTGAAGAATCAGTATAACCCCAATAGGTGTAGTGTTAAATCGAAAGGATTTAAGCCAACACATTGGACCCAATTATGAGTCACCCAATATAAATCTCATCTATCTGCACTGTAAATAAGAACACCTATTATGGTACTAATATGTCCAGCTAACTTCAGCCACCGAGGGATATATAATTTTGTTGAGGATAAATTCTCCGAGTTAATCCTTTGAGAGACAAATAACTATGAGATGAGTTAGGTAAATGGAGAGGTTCAAGAAAATCCAATTATCTTAGCTTTCTGAGGATAGATAGACAGACAGACAGTAGATAGAAAGACAGACAGACAAACAGACAGAAAGAAATATAGAGATAGGATATATAGATGGATATAGAAAACAGATAGTAGGAAAAGAAAGGAGCAGTACAGAGAGAGAGAGAGAGAGAGAGAGAGAGAGAGAGGAGAGAGAGAGAGAGAGAGAGAGAGAGAGAGAGAGAGAGAGAGAGAGAGTACTGATCACAAGAAGAAATATACTCCCTTTCTTCTTAACACAAAATAAAATAATAAATAATTCTCAAATATATTTAATGAAACTTGTACAAAAAAAAAAAAAGAAACTTTCTACATTATAAAGTTTACCGTAATATATAGTTTATGAGAGTCGTCTGCGTTTGTTTCCTCTCCGGCTGGACCAAAGTTGTCTCACCCTGTACTTTCTGGCAACATTCCGAAACAAAAATCCGCAATTAATGTTCCATATTTCATCTGCATTGTGGTAGTGGCGTTGTTAATGTGTCAGTTATTGCCTCAAACAACACCAAGAGGTATATAGTAATCAGTTCTTCTCTTCCTAATACTCTTTGCTTCCGTAGTACAAATAAAAAAAAATTTCTTTATTATCCAATCAGGTTCCTCTGCACAATCCTCCAGTATTAGTGTCTGTATCACCTTCAAGTAATACACAACTGCGTTTTACTGTCCGTCCCCCCAAAAACTCTTATTTCATTACATCCCCCTCTCAATCTTTTTTCTACTGTGCCTTTTACCTCCTCAAATTGCATTCAGCTTCTATACCTAACTAAATTTTCACTTAAAATTGGGTTTCCCGTTTGGTGATGTTGTCTAATACTGAAGTTGTACCGAGAAATGTGATTACGGTAACTTACTACGTGTGTAAAATAGTTTATCACAGTAATCCCTTTGTTGTTGATGTTGGTGACGTCATGACACAGGGAACACCTAGTGAAGGATATTCTTGCTGGCGATCAACACCTTCCCTGGATCACCTGTGTGTTAATTGTTTACTGGTAGTGTTACATCACCTGTGTGTTGTTTACCGGTAGTGTTACATCACCTGTGTGTTGTTTACCGGTAGTGTTACATCACCTGAGTGTTGTTTACCGGTAGTGTTACATCACCTGTGTGTTGTTTACTGGTAGTGTTACATCACCTGTATGTTGTTTAATCCACCCTCCTCCTAGTCACGTTATTAAAATTCCTCGTACAACCTACGAGTCTCTCAGCTCATAAGGTGTACTGTCGTGTTTATAACATACTATAGACAATGATTCTGTTGGACACACACACACACACAAGGTGGCCTTAGGTCCTCCGCCTCAATGTTTCCTGCGTTATATGTGGCACCGTTTAGTCAGCAGAATATCTACCTGACCTGACCTGACCTGACCTAGCCAAGCACCAGCTCTTGACCACATGTGATACCACTAAATAAAAACAAGAAAACACTGCGATAGAATGAGTCTCTGAATTTTCGACGCCACGTTGAACGGCGTCGTAGTGTCGTAGCAGTAATTGAGTGAGTTAGGTGGGTTCCTGCTTCTCTACTTAAGGGTAAAATCAAACCCACGAACCTACGAGGATCTGGTAAATTGGTTCGATACCCGCGAGTCCGAAACCATGACGACCCCGAACCACTGAAGCCTCACTAAAACCCTGACCTGGACAAACATTTATGGTTAATTATGTTCACTAAGAGGATGTGGTGGTGGTGGGATGGTAGTGTTAGTAGTGGTGATGTTGGTGGAAGTAAGTAGATGGTAGTGATGATGATGTTGATGGTAAGTGGGATGGTGGTAGTAGTTGTAGTAGTGTTTGGTAATAGTGGTAACGTATAGTGGTGGTTGTTGAGGCTGGTATATTCAGCTATACTCATACAGTAAAGATACTTATACAATATATCTACACGTTATACTCCTATGATAAAGATAACTTATTATACTTACCTGTTAATTGTACTTAATAAAAGGTAGGTATAGTGACACTTTAATACACTGTATGAACTCACGGGTGTATGGTAAATATGTAAAACGGGGAAAAATCAGCTTAATTACTATTGTTTAATTGGTAATGAAAACTGGGTGAGAAAAATGAACTACTGAGGATAAATTACATTCCTGTGAACTGAGAGCTGATTCCTGTTATGCGTTTTAATGTTGATTGTAATTACGAAATGCTGGAGATGTAAAACGGGGAAAAATCAGCTTAATTACTATTGTTTAATTGGTAATGAAAACTGGGTGAGAAAAATGAACTACTGAGGATAAATTACATTCCTGTGAACTGAGAGCTGATTCCTGTTATGCGTTTTAATGTTGATTGTAATTACGAAATGCTGGAGATGAAAACATTACACCGTGGAATGAACTCGTTGTTGGTTGATAAGAACATCATTCCTACTACTACTACTACTGCTGCTACTACTACTACTACTACTACTACTACTACTACCACGCCTCCTACTACTACTTTACCACTCCATCGCCACTGCAGCGTCACTTTTCGTCCAAATATACATAAGGTTACCATAGCAACCGAACCTTACGTCAAGGCATCATCACCATGGCAACGTCTTACCTCAACAGCTGACAGGTGTAAACAACTTTCCTTCATCAACCTTCACCTAGCAATCTAATGGGTGACCTTCTCCTCTCCTCTCCCTTTCATCTTCCTTCTTTCCAATTCTCCTTTCTCTTATTCTATCTTCATTCATCCGTTATCCCTTACTCCTCTGAACACTCATACACAAAGTCAATTCACTCTAAGAAAATTAACCCCTTACGTTCTTCGCTTACCTAGTGACAGTACGAATTCTCTACAGATACTTACATTCAAATTTCCTCTCAAACTATAAGTGTAAAAACGTATCTAACTGGCTAAACTAAACTACGAGACTGTGATCACTCTCTTATGCAGTTAAATGAGATGCGTTCCTCTAATTCTCCCCAAATTAAGGTGAAGAAATTGTCTTATGAATCTCTGGTAATTTAGAATAAGAATGGTGGTTATAATTTCCTTTCCTTCCGCTCCCTCTCTCTCCCCTTCCTCTCTCCCTCATCCCTCCCTCACCTACCTCTCTTCCTCTTCTCCCTCCCTCTCTCCTCTCTCTCCCTCCCTCAGGCGACCACCACCACCACCACATTTAAGATCACGGGGCTCGTCTATATGGTAATGTGTCTCACGGGTAAAGGTGACGACGAAGTGGTAGGCGGTAAGACACAAACCCTGAATGTATCTACGACCTGCCCGGCGATGCCCCAGGTGTTCTCAAGCGTTACCGAGACGTTCCAAAGGGCAGACAGTTTAGTACAAAAATCAAGAGAGAGAGAGAGAGAGAGAGAGAGAGAGAGAGAGAGAGAGAGAGAGAGAGAGAGAGAGAGAGAGAGAGAGAGAGAGAGAGAGAGAGAGAGAGAGAGAGGCCTACAAACAGTGAGAGAGAAACATAGACTGAGTGAATTAAAGAGAAAATAAAAGAAATGAAGACAAAATGTGGATAAAATGGACAAAAACAATGACACGAAAAACAAAATATAAATAAATAAATAAAATATTACCTACTCCAAATTCATGACAAAAACTACACTCTCACTCACACCCTTCAAGGTCCACCTCCAAATACATTACCAGGAGAAAGTAAAGCCAGTACCCCATCTTAAAGGTCGACCTCCAAACACCCCTGGAGAAGGAGACCATTACCAGGCGAGAGTAAGGTCATTATAAGGCTACTAAGAGGTAAGAATGAGGCCAGTACCTCACCCAGAGGCCGGACCTCCTGCTGTTACAAGTGTCTTGCTAAATGGATATATATGAACTTCCACTCTTGCCGCCTCACCCTCGGGTCGCCAAGCTGAGGTTGTGTTTCTGACTGGAGTGTTGTTGTTGTTCTTCTTCTTCTTCTCCTCACCAACACAACCCTCACCAACACAACCCTCACCAACACAACCCTCACCACCACAACCCTCACCAACACAACCCACACCAACACAACCCTCACCACCACAACCCTCACCAACACAACCCACACCAACACAACCCTCACCACCACAACCCTCACCAACACAAATCCCACACCAACACAACCCACACCAACACAACCACACCAACACAACCCTCACCAACACAACCCACACAACACAACCCACACCAACACACAACCCACACCAACACAACCCACACCAACACAACCCACACCAACACAACTCCACACCAACACAACCCATTACCAACACAACCCACACCAACACAACCCACACCAACACAACCCACACCAACACAACCCACACCAACACAACCCACACCAACACAACCCACCCACAATAAACACCGGTATTATTTCTGTTGACCCTAATAGCTATATTGGGAAAGTTTGTTGTGGTATTGAAATGGAAATATTATGTTATACACTTCACCTAAGAGGGTATTGAGAGAGCAGTGAGAGGGAGGGAGAGAGGGAGGGGGAGAGGAGGAGGGAGAGGTGAATAGAGAGAGAGGGAAGGAGAGTGGGAAGGGGAATCAGAGGGAGGAAGGTTAGGAGATGTGGAGGAGGAGGAGGAGGAGAAGAAATGACAGGGGGAGAGGGAAAGTGAGAAGAGAAATGAGAGGGGAGGGAGGAAGGAAGGGAGGGATAGTAGGAAAAGTGGGAACGGAAGGGAAAATGGAGATTGAAAGGGGTGTAGGGAGGGAGGGGAGAGGAAGAAAAGAGGGGAAGAGAAGAGGGGAATGAAGAGGGAAGAAGGAGAGAAAAGAGAGGAGGGTGGAAAAGGCAACGTGATGAGGAGGAATAGGGGTGAAGTTGGGGTGGACTGACCTTGTTGCCTGACCATTTTCTTGACCTAGTGACCTTTTTCTTGACGTAGTGACCTTGTTCTTTGACCTAGTGACCTTATTTCTTGACCTAGTGACCTTGTTCCTTGACCTAGTGACCTTGTTCCTTGACCTAGTGTCCTTGTTCCTTGACCTAGTGACCTTGTTCCTTGACGTAGTGACCTTGTTCCTTGACCTAGTGACCTTATTTCTTGACCTAGTGACCTTGTTCCTTGACCTAGTGACCTTATTTCTTGACCTAGTGACCTTGTTCCTTGACCTAGTGACCTTCTTTCTTGACCTAGTGGCCTAATCTTGAGTGACCAAAGACTTTCCCCGATAACTTTCTAACAACCAAATTTAACAACACCACAGCAATGAATCATCCTCGAGTTACTTTCTCCTTACTAAATACTTTCTTTTTACTTTTCTCGCGCTTTGCTTATAACTTTCAGTCTTAACTAATACGTCTTCCAATTACTTCCTTTAACTTTCTCTTCCAGCAATACTTTCTTGCAATAGTACAGCATTACTTTCTTGCAATCTTCTGTCCCAGCGATAATTTCCGTAACTTTCTCCCGATGCCAAAAGTTTCTGCAGTTTTCGCTCCTTTAACTTTCTCTTCAAGCAATACTTTCTTTAAAAAATATCCTCAAGTGAAATTTCCGTGTAACTTTTTAATGAAACTTTCTCTTTAACGGGCACTTTCTTATTAATTCATCTGTTGGAACTTTTATATCCTTTCTATTTACAGTTCACTTTAAACTGAACTTTTCTTCCTGTCACCTAACATCGGTTCATTCCAGATAACTTTCTCTCGTATTCACTAACCTAACCTAACCTAACCTAACCTAACCTAACCTAACCTAACCTAACCCAATTCATTAATTGCATGAATACTTAAACGTCAGAAAATAATAATAATAATACACACACAATGGCTAATAATAATAATACAATAATATTAATAATAATAATAATAATAATAAATAATACAATAATAATAATAATAATAATAATAATAATAAACAACAAATAAATAACAACAACAACAACAACAACAACAACAACAATAATAATAATAATAATAATAATAATAATAATAATAATAATAATAATAATAATAATAATAATAATAATAATAATAATAACTAATAATAAAACAACAACAACAACAACAACAACAACAATAATAATAATAATAATAATAATAATAATAATAATAATAATAATAATAATAATAATAACACGGGTATGTGATTTTTGAGACTATAATAAAGAAAATTATATGACAGAAAAAACATACTTTTACTACTACTATTTTTACAACTTTTACTATAATTCTTCTTGAAACTATAACAAAAATAGCGTAAATATCTTAAGAACAAAAACTCGATGGAGGAACTTTGATAATATATGAAACTCTAAAAAAAAAAATTTATATATTTTTTATGAAGCATTACACAAATAAGCAAAAAAAATTGCGAAAGTTTGTAGAAGTTAATTAAACTTTGTGATCTCTATCGGGTAACATGCACAGGAAATTATAGAAAATGGTGGTTTATTTCTTATGGGAAACTTCAACAAATTCTCACTCCATAAAAGGTGATAGAATAATGAAATAATTTAATATCTTCCTTCCCATTCCCTCCATGCTCCCCTCTTATCTGCTTCCCCTTCCCCTCCCCTTCCCTCCTCTCCTTTCTTCCATATGCCCCTTCTTTGTGTACGAACCTCTGTCTTGTATGGCAGTGAAAAGTGACATTACCCACATGAATCTGACCTATATATAAAGCCACGAATATGATGCATTCTTTGTGTGTCGAACTGTCTTGTATGGCAGTGAAAAGTGACATTACCCATGGCTAATCTGACCGACGTGTATATGTATGCATGTGTGCGTGTGTATGTATATGTACATGTATATGTGTATGTATATATGTATATGTATGAATATGTGTATGTGTGTGTGTACATATATGTATATGTACTGTCAATGAATATGATGCATCTCTTTGTGTACGAACCTCTGCCCTGCATGGCAGTGAACAATGACATTACCCATATGAATCTGACCTCTATACATTTATAGCTGTTAATGAATATGATGTATTTCTTTGTGTATGAACCTCTGTCCTGCGTGGCAGTGAGAAGTGATACCACCCTCAGTGCCAAGACCTGACTGAATTACTCAGAATAGGCAAACTGTACTACAATCTTTGTCAATAAATTTGTTAAACTAAACTAAGCCCCCTCCCCCCTCCTTCCATTCCCTTTTCCCATCTCCCTTTCTCTCTCCACTTCTTCCTTCCTCCCCATCTCTTTCTCCTTCTTTCCTCCTCTCTTCCTTCCACCCCTTTTTCCCCCTCTCCCTTCCTTCACCCCCCTCCCCCCCTACAAAATATAAATAAAAATGTCGGCCGTCCCAGGGAGAGGCCAACTAAATGTTATACATAACCCCCAAAATACTATATTCCCATTAGGATTTCGACCCCTCACGAACCCAGAGGATAACACTCTCTTGTCCCATTATTTACAACCCCCCAAACTCTATTTTAATTACGAGTAGCGGATATTACGACCCAAGTTTAATATCCGGACGCTATCAGCTGATCCGGAAAACTGCTCACCGACTCACAACAAACATTGACCAGGTAAAGTTAGAATTGACTTGGGGGTTTACCAATCAGCTGAGGATTCGGAAGAGTGTCTCGTTCTATCACTTGATGCCGGGTTCCTATTGGGGGTTGGGGGGGGGGGTGATCATGACGTCATCCGGTAACCTACAGATTATTATGATGTCATCCTGGTAACCTAAATACTATGACGTCATCTGGGTAACCTAAATACTATGATGTCATCCGGATAACCTAAAGATTATTATGACGTCATCTGGGTAACTTAAATACCATGACGTCATCTGGGTAACCTAAATACTATGACGTCATCCGGATAACCTAAAGATTATGACGTCATCCGGATAACCTAAGGCGCGGTCTTCGTGTTAACAGCAAGTTTATTTTAAACCATTTAATTAACCTCAAAATCATGTTAATCTTGACCAAAATATGACTTTAATCTATTAGGGAAGGAGTATTAAGTAATCATTTAGCCTCTAACTCACTTTAAGGTGAACCACAGCAATTTGGTCTTAATTACCGGTTATGTCTAAAAACTGTAGAATTAAGAGGAGAACGTGAGAGTGGGAGAGAGAATGAGGGGTGAGGGAGAGTGAGAGGGTGAGGGAGAGTGAGAGGGTGAGGGAGAGTGAGAGGGTGAGGGAGAGTGAGAGGGTGAGGGAGAGTGAGAGGGTGAGGGAGAGTGAGAGGAGAGGGGGAGGAGAGGAGAGGGAGAGTGGAGGAGGATGAGGGAGAGTGAGAGTGTGAGGGGAGAGGAGAGGGTGAAGGAGAGTGAGAGGGTGAGGGAGAGTGAGAGTAAGGGAGAGTGAATCTGATAGTGGGGGAGAGAATGAGTGTGTGGGGGGGGGGCGATGAAGATATTGTCGGGAGGAGAACGCGGTGAAGGAGGAAAAGTGGCCAGGGGATGAAGAGGGTGAGGAAGGGAACGCGGAGGGAGGGGGGAGGGAGGGAGATTAAGATGGTATACCACTCACGTCTCACGGGTATCAGCTGTGGTCTTCTCCTGTTAATTAGTATTGGGTCAGTTTTTTGTTCTATCCGCCTTAAGGAACAGGACGTGCGGTAAAGAAGCTCCAGCCTAAAGTATCTATGTATCAGCCCAGGGCGTCAGTCACGTGGGCCTGACGTCAACAAACACACAAACACATTACTACTACTTTGGTGTCATTCGGAATCGAGTATGACGATCATCCAGCTATGATACAATGATATGAGTTATTAAGGATGTCACCTTCGTTGGTGAGTTTGAGGTGACTAAAGAGGCCGATACGGGACCGGCAGAGTTGTTCACAGATGTTGCACAGGTGGAGGGCTACATCTATTGCGGGAGGGGCGGTGGCAGCGTCTTTCTGGCGTTGGCGCTTGTCTGCCTCGGTTTGCAGTCGGACTAACTCGAAAGTATTGACACCTTCTCGTGTGGTGCTCCTCCAAGCGTTACGATGTGGAGTAATCGTCTCCCAGGTGAGGAGGCGTATTTGGCACTTTTTCAGGTTTGCCTTAAGACTTTCCTTATACATTTTCAGTTGCCCGCCGGCGTTACGTTTACTATTCGTTAGGTGACCGTAAAATAGTTGCTTTGGCAGTCTACTGTCGTCCATGCAGGTAACATGGCCAGTCCAGTGTAGTTGCTCATGGATAATGGTAGCCTCGATGCTACTACAGTTGGTGTCAGAAAGAATACGGGTAATTGTTCTCTTGTCTTCCCAGCTAACTCGGAGAATGGAACGTAGACTACGTTGGTGAAAGCTTTCAAGTGCCTTGAGGTGCCTCCTGTATGTAACCCCTGGCTCGCTGCCATATAGCAGGATAGGGAGGACCACTACTCGATATACGTGTAACTTTGTAGATAATTTCAGCTCCCTACAGCTGAAGACACGGTTTCGGAGTCTGCCAAAGGCTTGAAATGCATATCTGATCCGATGCTGAATCTCTTCATCGATGTCCGCGGTGGTGGATAGGCGGGAGCCGAGATACCGAAAGTGGGTAACATTAGAGAAGGTAGTACCGTTAAGCTGGATGGATGGTGGAGGTGTGTTTGAACCAGGGGCAGATTGAAAGAGAATCCTGGTCTTACGTACATTCACCTAAAGGCCGAAGTGTGCATACGCATCTGAGTAGGTGTTCAGGATCTCCTGTAGGTCGCGTTCAGTGTGAGCAACAAGAGTGAGGTCGTCTGTGTACTGAAGGTCAGTAATGGAAACTGCCGACACCTTTGTTCTTGCCTGGAGTCGTCTTATGTTGAATAGACCCCCCTTCACCGGGTACTCGATGTTCACCCCGCCGGCGAAATTGGCACTGACACGAGTAAGGAAGGCAGCCAAGAAAATAGAAAAGAGAGTTGGTGCCAGTACACACCCTTGTTTAACCCCCGTTTGGATGGGGAAGAACTCAGACTGGGTGCCATTGTGCAGGACACTGCCGTTCATGCCATCGTGGAGTTGCCTCACAATGGCGATGAATTTTGGTGGGCAGCCAAAGCGGCTGAGGGTCCACCAGAGGGCTTCCCTGTTGACCGAGTCGAAGGCCTTGGTTAGGTCGATGAAAGCCATGTACAGGTCACGACGCTGTTCTTTGCACTTTTCCTGTATCTGGCGGGCAGCAAAGATCATGTCAGTGGTGCCACGTGATGGTCTAAAACCACATTGAGATTCTGGGAGGAAGTTTTCCGCCTCAGGAAGAAGTCTGTTTAGGAGGACTCGGGCGATAATCTTGCCAGCTAAGGACAGTAGCGAGATTCCGCGGTAGTTGCCACAGTCTGACCGGTCTCCCTTGTTCTTATAAATAGTGACGATGGCGGCGTCTTTAAAAGCTTGAGGGATTTCCTCCTATTCCCATATATTCTCCACAGCACTGTCAAACCACACCACTATCACACCACACCACTATCACACCACACCACTATCACACCACACTACTATCACACCACAATACGTCACACCACAGCCACCTCTTACACACTAACACCACCCAGTCATAATAACATCACCCAGTCATATTAACATCACCCAGTCATGCTGTATACCAACATCCACACTAAACAGTCACCTACTATACATCATTACAACAGCAATTTGATGTTGTTTATTTTAATTAATATAATCAACAAAACAAGGAAAGTAAACAGAGAAGTCTTGTTTACTTTCAACACCTCTCACCGATGACGAAATAATGAGGTTTATCGTTATCTCTAAATACTAATAACTATAGACAACTTTATTTTCTGATAAGGTTAATCGCCAAGCGTAATTCACCTGATGATTAAACACCTGGGGTTAGGTTAGGTTTGGTTTGGTTAGGTGATCCAAAAATTATCAGTCACCACAGCAACCATTTTCACCATAAACCACCACCACCATCAACATCACTACAATTTCCACAACCACACCATCACCACCACCATAAACCACCACCGTCATCACTACTACCACCACCATTGCTATCACCACCAGTTCCACCTCTACCACACACTAACCCACTTACTGCACAAAAAAATACAAAAAAAACGCAACACACAGTTCATTCATACATACATACAAACATACATACAAACATACATACATACATACATACATACATACATACATACATACATACATACGACACAGTAAAACACCAACAGTTTAATAACGCCAAGTTTACGATCGTTTACAGAATATAGCAAAGAGTAATTTTCAACCCTTAACAACCCTTTACCCCTTATCCCTTGACCATTACCTCTCCCTCCACCACCCCACCCCCTTGTTCACCACTAACTCCCCTTACCCCTTGTCGACCTCCACCACCCCATACCCCTTATCCACCATCCCTTCCCCCTTAACCACCTCCAATCCCCCTTTACCCCTTCAACTAATCTCATCCCATCACCCTTAGCGAAAATAAAAAACCTTTTGAACGGATCATTTATAAAAAAAAATCTCAACTACGAGTTTCATAACAGTGTATATAACAAGAGTTTTTATTTCCCTATAGATTCATTTTTGATTCCTTCTTTATCATCCTCCTCTCCCCCCCTACTCTTTTCTCCCCTACCTCCTCTACCTCCCTTCCTCCTCCCTCCTCCCCCCTCCTGCTCCTCCCCTCTTCGAATGAGACCCAGTTAGCCATTCTGTTGAAAAGTCCTCAAAAAATGAAAAGAAAAAAAAAAAAAGTAATGTGAGCCACACAATGGGGAAAAAAATAGCAATAAATAAAGATGAATAAAATGAAATACCAATAGAGATATAGTGTATGTTCTTTTTCTTTCTATTCGTATTTAAATCGGGCGGAAGGTGGCAATCACAAAGTGGATCTCTTCAGTTCCCCACCCCGTAAAACCCCTGACTTTCTCACTCTCTCTCTCTCTCTCTCTCTCTCTCTCTCTCTCTCACTCACTTTCTCTCTTTACTTTTCATTCTTCCTTGATGGATTTCACACTCATTCGGTAGGTCAATTTCTCATTCGTTTGTTCACTTTCAATCTTACTCAACACTCACTCTTTCTCACTCACTTTCTCTCACTCTTACACCTTCTCAGGCTCTCTCTCTCTCTCTCTCTCTCTCTCTCTCTCCTCGCCGCCTGATAACTTGGACACAAAGATCAGTCTTGGGAAAATAGGTGAGAGGTCAGGAGTCTTCAAATGTAGATCCACACACTTTGTGCTCTGCCTTTAGCGCTTCTATAGCAGGATATGGGAACAGGTGTTGACAGTAAGGAGCCAGGTCACATGAGGAGCTGAGTGGGTGGAGACTAACTATAGTGACATACCTTGTGGAGTGAGGCCGACAACACCCTGTGATCGCCATTATGTCCCAGGCCATCAGCTGCTACACAGTCCTTGTTAACGCCACAAACCTTCTAGAGACACCACCTCCTCCTCCTCCTCCTCCTCCTCCTCCAGCGGTACAACACCACAGCTGTATCAGGACTTTAAAGGCAGCCCCTGTTTAACCACAGTGTTAACTATCAGACTCTAGTTAACTTGTTTGTTCACTATATGTTTCTTTTTGTATTGAAAGCTTTTGTTAAATGACTCACTCATCAATAACACCATCTGTAATTTACAATATTTCTGTTTTTGTTTATTTATTGCCTTAGGATACTATTTTCTCTCACTAATCAGTTAATCGTTATTATTATTATTATTATTATTATTATTATTATTATTATTATTATTATTATTATTACACACACAAACACGAATACGTATGTACATGTACGCACTCACACACGGGCACACGCACACAGTGTTTAAGAGATGCAATTTACTCTAAATAAAAAAAAAAAAAACTTGCATTAACTTTCTGGTTACAAAACTGTAACACAACTGTGACCATTAACACTGACACATGTGTTCATACAACATAACTATTTGTATGTAGTTGTAAGTATGCATACACAACTCATGTACACACACACACACACAGATAAGTAATGTACCTGACTCCATATGACCAGGAGGCAGGGGTTAGGTTGGGGTTGAGGTTGAGAATGGGTTGGGGAATAGGTTGGGGAGATAGGTTGAGAGATAGATTGAGGAGAGGTTAGGAAGTTGAGATAAAGTTAGAGAGGTTGAGGGGGTTGAGGAAGATGGGTTGGGGAATAGGTTGGGGGAGATGGGTTGAGAATAAATTTGAGGAGATGATAGGTTGGGGAATATAGGTTGAGGAAGATAGGTTGGGGGAAAATAGGTCAAGGGGTCGGG
The DNA here is from genome assembly GCF_018991925.1 of Homarus americanus. Taxonomy (NCBI): domain Eukaryota; kingdom Metazoa; phylum Arthropoda; class Malacostraca; order Decapoda; family Nephropidae; genus Homarus; species Homarus americanus. Next base: position 112,564 of record NW_024755093.1, read on the forward strand.
GATTGGATGACGTATTATCTTCGTATGTTAGCGGCACTGTTACCTTCTTCAGCGCCACGAAAGTAACGCCAATAGTTAACTTCCTCAGTGTTGTGTTATGTGAAACTAAGGTACCTATGATGTTTTGATATCTTATAAAAATATCTATCAATCGATCTCTGTCTACCTGTTTACATACATACATACATACAAACACATATACATACATAGACAGACACAGACACACATATAGAGATAATGCAATACTTATACTGGTAATAATAAAAATGATAATAATAATAATAATAATAATAATAATAATAATAATAATGATAATAACTACTACTATTACAGCTACTACTATTACTACTACTACTGCTACCACTAAAACTAAAATCATTGTTACTACTGCTATTATCACTTATACAAACACTACTAAAATTAACCCCTCTGTGTTCTGTTCATTCAGTCTTAAAGAACTACAAACTTCCATTCATAACGCCAATAGACTTGCTGACATCCTCAACACAATTAAAAACTTCAAAAATCCACATAAGAAATTTTAAAACCCAGGGATTAATTTAAGTAACTAACCCAAAAATTTCCCCAATAAAAACTTTAAATAAATTACCTAAACCTACGAAGAATATATTCAGAAACCCATTAATATATTTCAATCTTCCCTTTAAGATCTTCAGTAAATACCTCAGAAGAAATAATAAAACCGTAAATTCAAGGGAGAAGAATTCTTTGTATGAATCAATAAACTTCAAAATATATAAATCCCTAAAAAAAAACTTCAGAAACATAAATTACTAAACTTCAGAAAAAAAAATAAAAAAAAAATAAAAAAATAATTCTGTCTTCCGTAAAACCCACAAAGTTTTTCAGGAACATCAAACTCGACAAGAACACAGTGTTGAGGTAAACATCCCAGGCTGCTTCCCTCCCTCACATCCTGTTGTTGTTGGTGATGTTGACGACTGAATTAATGCAAATGTCTATAGTATTTACATAGTGTATAACAAGAGTATACATTATAGGACGTGTATATATTTCGATAAAGTATACTCGACTAAATCCGTATATGGTCACGTCTTAGTATTCTATATAATTCTGGTATAATTATATGCCAGATTTACTTAGCTATAATTGATTTATCATTACATACATGCAAAGATATATACGTCATTATCATTCATCATAATTATCTTTTTTAATCACCCTTTATGTCTCCTCCTCTTCTTCCTTCCTTGACTTTATTCCTCCTTCCCTTCTTTCCTTCCTCCCAGTCTCTTACCCTCCCTCCCTGCTAGTCTCCCTCCCTCCCTCCCTCACCCTGGGTCACTCAGTATTCAGGTCATCGTCGTACACAGTTCACGATTGTGCGATTGAGAACTGATCCACGAACTGATTTTAGAAAATAGTGACCCTGGCCTTGGTGGATTTGGCCATGGTGGATCTGGCCATGGTGGATCTGGCCATGGTGGATCTAGATTCAACCAGAAGTCTTTCTGGTTTGATTAAGAAATTAAAATCAATTAACATTAGTGATGGTCAGTTCAAAACTGATATGTTACATAAATTTATTTGTCAGTGGCCCAAGGTTAAAAATGCTTTGAAAACCTTGGATCTAGATATAGGATAGTTATTTAGTGGGCCCCTTATTTTTGACCTGACCTGACTAGTCACGTCGCCCCCTTCTCTTAAGCTCCTCTACGTGTGTGTTGGTGTGGGGATTAGTGGATGACATCATTATGACCTGACCTCATGTTTAATAAGGTCACCCTGTATAGTTAAGCCTCCCTCTGTCCATGTAATCCAGTTGGCTCTGAAGATGTCTTGAATAAAGACGAAAGCTAAGGTGCTCCGTTGTTTCCCTTTTCCCGTGTGATTTTATCAAGATTTATCTTATCCACGTTTTCATTGTCAAGTTAGAGCTTTAGTAAATTTCAAGAAATATTTATATAACTTCTTAATATATATTAAAAAATAATTAAAGAAATATACAAAGAAAAATAACTCGATAAATAAATAAAAAATAACCTGAGAAATAAATAAAAATAACTCGACAAATCTATAAAAATAACTTGAGAAATATACATCAATAACATCAGAAATATCAAGATAACTTTACCACAACATCAGCAAAAACAGCCAAATACCCTCCGAGTCACCAGAGAACCTCACAAAGTCGTCTACAGAGTTGAGTAAAACTGGACATAACTTCTGTGGTGTGTTGGACATCCTTCTATAATGATATCAGCGGCTGTAGATCGAGTTACTGCGAGTGTCTATAATTATGGCTCAACCCCAGAGTATTTATATAATGTATAAAGATGTAGAAAATTATATTACTACCTTGTCTTTTTACCCCTCTCCTTTCTCCCTCCCGAGTTTTATCATTTTCTCTCCCTCTCTCCCTCCCTCCCTCCTTTCTCCCGTGCATGCCTGCCTCAGTTCCTCCTTTCTTCCTTGCCACCCTCCTTGTTACCTTCCCTACCTCTTATCCTCCATCCCTGCCTCCTTCACCCTGGGTCACTCAGTATTCAGGTCATCGTAGTGCACAACTCAAGATTGCGTGATTGAGAACTGATCCACGAACTGATTTCAGACGTGGCCATGGTGGACACCTGGTCAAGGTGCCTGGCTAAAGTGAATCTGACTACGCTGGGCCTGGCCACACAGGGCCTGGCCAATGCAGTAATGAGAACCAACGTGTTGTGAGGCCATCCGTACCGCTGACGCTAATTCACAACAAAAATACAACAAATAAAAATACTTGTTGTTCCGCCATCACGAAAACAAATACATAAAAAAGTAAACAAACGAATAAAAGTTGTATTCGCTAAATAAAAACATCACACCATGATTATACACACAGCTAACTATAACATGTTGGATTATACTAAAGATATACATGACGACCACAACTAGAAATATAACAGCATTTTACGATTATATTAACACACACATTGTAGATATATTCCTTCATATTGTAAAAAATTATAATACAACAATAGTAATAATAATAAAATACAGTAAAAATAGAAAAATACAACACTAATAATAAGTACAGCGATAAAATACCTGTTTAGATCTAAAATAATAATCATCTTCAGAATAAGTCACATTAAATACAATGCTCATAGTCTATTAAACCTACACTAGGTTTAATATGTTTAAGTTTAACAACACAGCAAAACTAAAAGTTGTGTTATCTAAACCTAGATCTAATTAAACCTAATATTAATTAACTTCTGCTTCCTAAACTTAACGAGATTTAACCTAATACAACTGTCTAAACCTGACCTATCCATATCAGACATAACTGAAATTTAACATAATTTACCCTAACCTAACTCAACTTTAACCTAACCTCACTTAACTTAAACCTAGCCTAACCTAACTAAATCAGACGGAAATGAAATTAAATTACTTTAACCCAACCTAACCTAAACCAAACCTAACCTAACCTAAACCAAACCTAACCACAGCCCACTTAGGTTACCTCTTCACTAAATCTCACATAACAAAAAAATAAAACAAATCTACGAAACTCGTTCTAAAAATACCTAGATCGTTTATCCCTATTGTAAAGGAGGATAAGAGAGAGAGAGAGAGAGAGAGAGTCAACTATACAAACCATAAACAGTAATATAAAACAATCAATACCCCCTCCTCCTCTTCCTATAGAACCCTCACCCCCCCCCTTCCCCAACCATCCCTCCGGACCCTCATCACCCCTACCCCCCCTGATCCTCACCCTTCCTCCGCCTGGTCCACCACGACTTAATGACAAAAAAATCTCTTTATTAAAGTTTAAAGAATGTCTGGTTAACCTTCATGGACCGAGGGGGTGGTGGACCGAAGGGGTGGTGGACTGAAGGGGTGGTGGACCGAAGGGGTGGTGGACCGAGGGGGTGGTAGACCAAATGGGGGAGGGTGATGGATTAAAGGAAGGAGGGTGGTGGACCAAGGAAGAACAAGACGCCTAGAGATACGGAGACACGCGTTGCTAAGGACGCCATTCGTTTGTTTACATCCAGTGAGTCGGTTGCTCGGGAAACTAATACTCTTGATAAAAACACTACATTAAATAACTCACCGGCCAGCATCAGGGAGAGGAACGGGCGTAGCTGTGGATGTCTCCTGGACTAGCCAAGTAGTTACCGCCCACCCACTCACCACCGCCCCGCCCACTTGGCACTTCACCACGCCCACGCCGCCCACCACCACCCGTGACCCTTCCGCTCGCACTGTCACATCCCACGTCACTACTGAAAGATAACAAACACAATAATATTAATAATAACAGTGATAATGATAACTGATAATACATACATACATACATACATATACATACATATACATACATACATACATACATACATACATACATATACATACATACATACATATACATACATACATACATACATAAATTCCATGCTATAATAATTACAAATGCATAAAGTACTTAAAGTAATGACATTAATCACTAGATAAAGTATTACACACACACACACACACACACCATATAACAACAGTAATAAAGGTGATATTTGTCATTAGCAAAATTATTATTGTACAGGTACCAATAATTATAGTAAATTTTAATAATTAGTTTTGCTTCATGTCCTCATCTCGCTTAGGACTTATTACGTGTGTGCGTGTGTGTGTGTGTGTGTGTGTGTGTACGTGTGTGTGTGTGTACGTGTGTGTAAACAAAAACACAGGAAAGTAAATATATTATGTATAAATGCCGGTTCCTCTATGACGTTACAATGTTTACGTATCATCAATTCACTAGTTTGTTAGGTTAGGTTAGGTTGGTTCATAATACCTGAAAAAATAAATTGCTTGAGCTGTCTTGTTCATGGTACGGTACATTATTTATTTTTAACACTGATTCTGTTGTTTCCTGTTGTGTGTTGACAGTGTTGATGTACAGGGCT
>NW_024755093.1:122500-142500 GCF_018991925.1 Homarus americanus
TCACTCTCTCTCAACCAAGTTCCTCTCACTCTCTCTCAACCAAGTTCCTCTCACTCTCTCTCAACCAAGTTCCTCACACTATCTCTCAACCAAGTTCCTCTCACTCTCTCTCAACCAAGTTCCTCTCACTCTCTCTCAACCAAGTTCCTCTCACTCTCTCTCAACCTAGTTCCTCTCACTCTCTCTCAACCAAGTTCCTCTCACTCTCTCTCAACCAAGTTCCTCTCACTCTCTCAACCAAGTTCCTCACTCTCTCTCTCAACCAAGTTCCTCTCACTCTCTCTCAACCAGGTTCCTCTCACTCTCTCAACCAAGTTCCTCACTCTCTCTCTCAACCAAGTTCCTCTCACTCTCTCTCAACCAAGTTCCTCACACTCTCTCAACCAAGTTCCTCTCACTCTCTCAACCAAGTTCCTCACTCTCTCTCTCAACCAAGTTCCTCTCACACTCTCTCAACCAAGTTCCTCACTCCTTTGTTTACTGATCACACAATATCTCATACATCACTTGTTTTCATTACTTATGTATACAATATGTCTCTGTATTACTTAATTGCAAACAATAATTATTTACCGAACTGGATTATCATTATTATTATTATTATTATTATTATTATTATTATTCCTCTGTTTTTTCTCTGTTATTGTTTTTATTGTTTATTATTATTATTATTTCTATTTTATTATTATTTTTATCTTATTATTATTATTATTATTATTATTATTATTATTATTATTATTATTATAATTATATACACTATGAGTCATACACTTCCACACTAAATATTTTAAGTCAGACAGTACATCAGTTTGGTCGCAATATCACCACTACCTCACACACCATCCACGGCAGCGCTGGCTCTCTTAAACGTACGAGTGTGTGTGTGTGTGTGTGTGTGTGTGTGTGTGTGTGAGCGATCCTCGGCCGAGCAGTAGTAGTGAACATCCTCTCTCACTCATCCTACCCCTCCCCCCCAACCTCACCTTCCTATCTTACCTCCCATCGCTCTGATTCTGCACCACTCCTCCTCTACTCTCCCTCCCATCTTACCTTCGATCACCTCCAATCCTGACTCTCCCCCATCCTCCAGATACCCCTTACCCCCCAACCAACGTCCTCCTCTCCCCCCACCTAACCCATCAACACCCTCTACCTCCTCCCCCCCTCCCCCAGTAGCCAGGCAGCCAACATGTTACATCAGGAGGGGGGCAAGCCTTTGATCTGCTAGAGCCGTCACCGCGCCTCTTCACTCCCAGGTATCACTGAGACCCATTTGGGCGAGAGTGTTTTGCAAAGTCAGTTTGTTAGACTTTAACACAGGCAGCGTCCAGCGTCACTCGCGAGATTTGTTTTGTTTTTAGACTCGTCAGACAAGCTGAGAGAGAGAGAGAGACTTACTTACTAACACAAGTTTTCAAGTTTCTATGATATATTTTTGTGTTTTACGTTGGTCATCTTCGTCGATAAATTTAACCTATCATTTAATATCGTTCAGACTTAAAGTAAGGTCATGGAGAAGATTTTTCGTGGGGAGGTTGACGCGGTTTACGAATTCGTGTTTAATTTTGATTTTTTTTTATTGTTGTTTATTCAGGTTTAATATATTCTATCTTCTTTCATTATCACTATGGGAGTTTGTTTATGTCTGGTAATTTTCTTCAGCTAGAACCAGAGGCCTTTGATGTATGTGTGTGTGTGTGTGTGTGTGTGTGTGTGTGTGTGTGTGTGTGTGCTTACAGTGTTATATCTGGCAGGAAAACATCACAACACACTCCCACACATCACACACTATTCTCAACACACCCTACACATACTTCCACACGTCTATTACTAGTATGAACACACCCTGAACACAACTATAACACACTAGTTTCAACACACCCTGGACACACTCTTAACACAATAGTATCAACACACTCTTAACACACCTAGTATGAACAACTCCCTTAACACACTCTTAACACACCCTTCCTACTTGAGGTTACGTATCAAAAATCATTCACTCGACGTACAGTAAATAATATCAAAGACCGAGGTGCCCCTTCAGATGACTGTAAAACTCTCACTCACTCACTCACTCACTCACTCACTCACTCACTCAACTCTCCTTTTTGTAAACACCGAAAAACATAACTGCAGTGTATTACCTTTGTCATACACCTGCTTGTTAACGCTTCCAAACTCTCATTAGTTAAAAAAAATACACAGGTGAATACGGCACACACACACACACACACACACACACACACACACACATGTAAATAAAAAAGCAAATATGACACGGTGGTTTACACGACAAAAACAGCTGATCAACAAAAAACATAAATCAGCTGATGAACAAGAACAATGACAATCAGCTGATGAACAATAACAATCAGCTGATGAACAATAACAAACAAGAAAGCTGATAAAAACAAACAACTGATCACACTATCATACACAACAAAACAGCTGATTATCTCAGTATGTCGACACGAGGAATAAAGTAATGGTCTCTGTGTTTGTTAATTAATAGGATAAAACGTGATTTCACCTGTGTAGTGTTATTGTTTTATCTCAGGTGAGGCGGGGCGAGACACACACACACACACACACACACACACACACACACACACACACACACACACACACACACACTCTATTTTACCGCACATATTAAGACATAGAAATTTTAACCCTACTATTTCTTCCTATACAAGACTTAACAATTTATAAAGCAACATCTTCACTACAAGGCAAACAAAACACTCCCAATCAATAGGAAATTTACACTAAAAGAACCAAAAACAATCCTAACTATCTCGGTCCTGAGCTCTCAAAGGTCTTATTTTCCTTTAATTAAACACAAGAGAACTGATTTCGTTACAGGTGTATTTTAATTAAATATCGACGGTATTTAAACCAACAGGTAAGTTATTGTAATAGTTTCAGTATAAACCAATTAGGTGTGTTTTAATGTTGGCTGGTGGGGAGGAGGAGGAATAAGAAATTACGATTATTGGAGGATTCAACACTCAGTGCCTTACCTACCCCTAACCTAACCTAACCTAACCCTAACCTAACCTAGCCTAACCTAACCTAACCTAACCAACCAAGCAACCTAACCAGCCAAGCCAAACCTAATCAATCAAAACCTAACCAACCTAAAAGAGCAAACCAAACCTTAAACCCTAACCAAGCCAAGCCAAACCAAGCCAAGCCTAAGCCTAACCTAGCCTAACCTACCTAGCAAACCAAGCCAACCTAATCTAATCAACCCAAACCAAACCTAACCTAACCAAATCTAACCAAATCTAACCTAACCTAACCTAACCAAATCTAACCAAACCTAACCTAACCTAACCTAACCAAACCTAACCTAACCTAACCAAACCTAACCTAACCAAACCTAACCTAACCAAACCTAACCTAACCAAATCTAACCAAATCTAACCTAACCTAACCCACAAGACAAACATACAGAATCATTAATAACACTAACACCTGGTGGTAGAGGAAGATTTTATGTGTTATAACCGGCTAATGAATCAAAGGCAAGACTTCAATACAACGCTATTCATCTCTGGGGCGATATTTTAGAAACAGACAGACAGACAGACAGACAGACAGACAGAGACAGACACACACACACACACACACACACACACACACACACACACACACACGCGAGGATCACAGACAGGACTTTCCAACTCTGATGAATTCAAGTCTCCCTGAGTTTTAATTTAGAAAGTGAACAGAATTAAGCACCAGAGGAGATTATTCTAAAAGGTATAGAGTCATCCCTGGAGTGGCGTTTTAGAAGCCTGTTATAAGTGCTCAAGGATAGGAAGGACTTTAGGGCGTTCCAATACTGAGAGAGGTGAGGGAGTTGGGAGTGGGAGAGAGAGGGAGAGAGGGAGAGAGAGGGAGAGAGAGGAGGTAGTATTGAGTTCATTGCCCTTTGATAACTCGACCACCAATTACCGAGTCTGCCCAAGTTGTCAGGTCAGCTCTAGCTTTTCTTGTGTGGATCGTGTCTAAGTACTGGAGAGAGAGATATCATTATTATTATCTCTCTCTCTCTCTCTCTCTCTCTTCTTCCTTCTACCCTTTATCCAAATGTCTCCTCTTTATTTCTCTCTATGTCCTCCAATCTTTATCCAACTCCGTCTACTCATTCTCCTCTTTCCATTTCCATCTGTTATTTACCCAACTCTCTCTCATTTCCTCTTCACTTCACTCTTCTCATTCATGCTTTATCAAACTTTTTCTTCTCTCTTCTATTCGCTTCTACCTTTCATTGTTGTCATTACCTTGTTACACAAAAATCAGTCATTGGAGAGAGAGCTTACAGTTAAAAAAAAACAGAGAAAAGACAAAGAGACAGAGAACAGGGATAAAGAAATGAGAGAGAGAGACAGAAAAGAGAGAGAGAGAGAGAAAGGAAAGATCAAGAGAGAAAAACAGAGAGAGCCAGAGAGTGCTAGCTTATACATACATCAAACAATACACATTAAGTATATAACCTTCCTTGTTACATAATTTAAAAAATAATCTTTATCACTTCACTTTATTCAGCTAAACAACCCTTGCCTGTGTTAATCCTCTACGTCAACAGAGAACAACATTATATATACGTATACAAAAATTCCTTGAACCCTTTGAGGACGATGACTTAACCTTTTTAGGATGACGACTTAACCCTTTGAGGATGACGACTTAACCCTTTGAGGACGATGACTTAACCCTTTGAGGACGATGACTTAACCCTTTGAGGATGACGACTTAACCCTTTGAGGATGACGACTTAACCCTTTGAGGATGACGACTTAACCCTTTGAGGACGATGACTTAACCCTTTGAGGACGATGACTTAACCCTTTGAGGACGATGACTTTACCCTTTGAGGACGACGATTTAGCCCTTTGAGGATGACGACTTAACCCTTTGAGGACAGTGACTAAACCCTTTGAGGACGACGACTTAACCCTTTGAGGACGACGACTTAACCCTTTGAGGACGACGACTTAACCCTTTGAGGACAGTGACTAAACCCTTTGAGGACGACGACTTAACCTTTTTAGGATGACGACTTAACCCTTTGAGAACGACGACTTAACCCTTTGAGGACAGTGACTTAACCCTTTGAGGACAGTGACTAAACCCTTTGAGGACGACGACTTAACCTTTTTAGGATGACGACTTAACCCTTTGAGAACGACGACTTAACCCTTTGAGGACGACGACTTAACCCTTTGAGGACGACGACTTAACCCTTTGAGGACGACGACTTAACCCTTTGAGGACGACGACTTAACCCTTTGAGGACGGTGACTTAACCCTTTGAGGACGACGACTTAACCTTTTTAGGATGACGACTTAACCCTTTGAGAACGACGACTTAACCCTTTGAGGACAGTGACTAAACCCTTTGAGGACGACGACTTAACCTTTTTAGGATGACGACTTAACCCTTTGAGAACGACGACTTAACCCTTTGAGGACAGTGACTAAACCCTTTGAGGACGACGACTTAACCTTTTTAGGATGACGACTTAACCCTTTGAGAACGACGACTTAACCCTTTGAGGACAGTGACTAAACCCTTTGAGGACGACGACTTAACCTTTTTAGGATGACGACTTAACCCTTTGAGAACGACGACTTAACCCTTTGAGGACGTCGATTTAACCCTTTGAGGACGATGACTTAACCCTTTGAGGACGATGATTTAGCTCTAAAGACGATAAATTAACCTTTAGAGAACTATGGTTTAACCTTCTCATTCTCAAAGGGTTTAATTAACTCCTCGCTCTGTTTCAATGGATAAAAACATAACGCTATATCTCTCTCGTCTCCTTTACACCATGGAAAATCATCAACAAAACCCACATATTGAGATGAGGTAACAACATAAACGACTCCTGGCTAGACATATATATCAGATGATGTTTGAAAATAATCCTCCCAACAGATATTCACGTGAAGTATTTTTTCACTCTTTCACTCCTTCACTCTTTCACTCTTTCATTCTTTCACTCTCGTTTGGAAAGTTCTCTAAAAGCATATCAGTGTTTCCTGTCTTCAGTATCTTGGTCTGCTTCAGAAAAATTCCTTGAAAAATACGATCGAACGCAAATATTAACTGAGACACAAAATATATACCTGAAAACTCGATCTCTTTCTGACACACACACACACACGTACATACACTCACACGCACACGCACACACACAAAATAAATACAACCCTCCCATCCCCACGTGCCCAAGAGTGAGTGAGTGGGCGAGTGAGTGAGTGAGTGAAAATGGACTCTTCCCCCTTCGTATATAATGACTTGATCTCCCTCTTATGTGAGTGACGTCCAGTACACTCCGGTTATTGTGTGTCAAGTTAGTAGTAGTAGTAGTAGTAGTAGTAGTAGTAGTAGTAGTAGTAGTAGTAGTAGTAGTAGTAGTAGTGTATTAGTAGTAGTAGTAGTAGTAGTAGTAGTAATGGTAGTAATAGTAGTAGTATTAATATTAATATTAATATTAGTAGTAGTAGTAGTAGTAGTAGTAGTCGTAATAGTAGTAGTAGTAGTAGTAGTAGTAGTATTAGTAGTCGTAGTAGTAGTCGTAGTAGTAGTAGTAGTCGTGAAATTAATGTGGGTAATTAATTAATTGGTAGTAATAATTAGTAGTTAGAGTAATGGTAGTAATTAATTGGTGGTAATAGTGGTAGTAAGGGGTAGTGGTAGTAATAATTAGTGATAGAAGTAATAATTAATTAATTAATTAGTAATAGTATTAGTAGTTAGAGTAATGGTAGTGATAATTAGTGGTAATAGTAGTAGTAAGGGTAATATGGTAAAATTGGTAATTAATTAGTAATAGTGGTTAGTAAAGGGGAGTAATGGTGGTGGTGGTGGTGGTGGTAGTAGTGGGTAATGATAGTGTTATAATAATAGTAATAACAATATTTATAAATAATAGTGATAATGACGGTAAAAACAAGAACAACAATAATAATAATTGCAATAATGTTAGTAGTACTGGTAGTGGTGGTTGTGGTAATAGCAATAATAATCATAATAGCAATATAAATCGGGGTGGTAGCGATGGCAACACCAATCACATTTCAAATACAAATCCTCCTTTCAGATTTCTTTATACCTTGTGGCAAAAAGAACCATTGATAAAAACATTATTCAACCTAAGTACCGAGTAATCAATATACCAGTGCACTAGTATCGAACCGTGGACCTCAAGTTTGTGAATGTCGTGCGCTAACCACACAGCCAAGCTTTACCTTATCATTACGGTGTGTATTCTTGTTATTTATCTTGTAAAACGTAATAATTTTTTTTGATTACGTCGATAAACTCAATTGGTGAACACGTATATATATTTTATACCCTGCTGGATTATATACTTACTCTTACACGATACTAAAAATATATAAATCTGAATATATATATAAATTAATATTCATAATCTACTTTTACCTCTATATAAACTATACTTTCATTATGTGATATACTGTATTTACTATATATTATACTAAACACGATAACAATAAACTTTTACATGAAAGTTTACCATAACTTTATTAACATTTACAAAATAGTTTACGTTTACATTATATATATGTAAAAGACATTTACCATAACATTATAAACATTTACAATTAGTTCACCTAAAAATCCTAATAATTTAAAATATAGTTTACTTTAGCATTATACGCAATAAATTTTACCTAAACATCATAAACATTTAAAATATAGTCTACCTTAACATTATACACAAGATAGTTTACCTAAACATCATAAGAGAAGCAATAAACATCATTACGCAAGAAGATGTAAAGTAAATAAGGTGAGCGGGCCAGTAAACATGGCAGCACCAGGAAATTGGGCAAAAAATTCATGAGTTTTAACTTGGACTAAAGCAAACACACTCACGTTCCAACCTGGGTTTACAAGATGCGATTTTCAAAGATTCATAAGATTTAGGGAGCTGATTCTTGATGATTCCGCAGAGTTTAGGGAAGGGTTCTAAATCATTCGTATAGTTTAGAGGCTTGATTCTATAAAATTCTTTAGTTCAGGGCCATTAAATCTCGAGGGTTCCTATATTCCAGGGTGGAGGGGGAGTGGTGATTCTCAAGGATTCCTAAATTCCAGGGGAAGGAAGGGTGATTCTCATGGATTCCTAAATTCCAGGGGAGGGAGATGATGATTCCTAGAGATTCCTTAATTGAAGAGAACTAATGCCAACAGATTCTGACCGGTTTAAGTTAGCTACATAAACAGCTGACTGGAGGATTATGTTGTGACGTAAACTTACAACCTCCCCCCCCCCAAGCCTCCCCCATAACGTGAAAAGAAATATTCCCAATAAAACCGCGGGAAATTTACCCACAATGACGTCATATACCAAAGTTCCCATAAAAAGCGCGGTAAAATACCCTCGGTGATGTTATGTAAACAAATGTCTCCATAAAAAACGCGGGAAATAACCTCAGTGACGCTATGTAAATAAATGCGTCCATAAAAACCGCGGGAAAATACTCGGAGTCAATTGTAAGGACTTATCACCCCCCTAAAAAATCACTGAGAGAGTCATCTATTGTTCGCCTCAAGTCAAAAACACACATAAAAATAAGATCTAATTACGTTTAGGTGAAAAAATAAAAAAAAACGTGGGAAATTTTGAAAGATCCGTAAGTATAAACATCTGTAAACACTCTTGATAAATTATATTTTTCACACACATATAAAAATCAATATAAAACAAAAATCACCCCCAAAAATTTGTGTTTTTTAGTAATAATATGTACCAAAACTACACACACACACACACACACACACAAAAGAACATAGTGAACATTTTACACCATTTTACACTCGCCTGACCTCGGCCCAGTACTGATGAGAAGACTGGAAAAACACGAGGCAGATACATATACAAATCTTGAAGACACAAATACTGTTTATCATATTATACGTCCGTAGGGGTGAGGGGTGGGTGAAGGGGAGGGGCAGGGGAGGGGCAGGGGAGGGGGAGGGGGAGGGCAGGGGGAGGAGGGGCAGGGGGAGTAAAATAAATAGTGAAGATGTATTTAATGGAAACCTGAATAAATAGAGACCATTAACGATAACTGCAAAGTGGAGGTCATTTTTTTTCTCTTAGTTATGATTCTGAGAAAAACACGGAAGAGATATCTCTACTCTACTCTCTCTCTCATCTATGTTGATTTCTTTTCATAACCAAAGATCCCAGAACATGTAATACACACACACACACACACACACACACACACATGTACGCTTGCTCGCTACATAATACGCTTCATGTGTAGTTAATAAACAAATAGGTAAATATAGGTCAATAGCTGTGTGTGTGTGTGTGTGTGTGTGTTGTGAACTTGGCTTTTCTGTTTATTTACATTGTTAACTACGAAAAAGTTATTTACATTCGTATTTCCTAGAAAGGGAACAACAAAATGTAGAGAAGTGAATCCGTGAGTTTGGCTGTAAAATGTAAATTATAGTACGGTAAAAAAACACGAATGAAAATACATAAATTTGGGGGAAAAATAAAACATTGGATTTTGTGGGAAATATCCTGCAGTGTATGGGTACACAGGTTTGGCGGGCAGGGTACAGTAGGATGTAGGAGGAGAGGCGGGAGGAAAAACACGGAACTGAGGTAGGGAGAGAGAGAGACGACATTCAGGGAGAAGAGTATTATTTGGAGGATACGGAGAGGAGAAGACGAAATGATTGAGGGGGAATAGATGTTTTAGGAGAAGGAAGCACAAGTAGATAGATACTAGTCGGTTGTTTGGAGGGTGAGGAGAGAGTAGATAATACTTCAGTGAATGACAAATTATACTGAGGGAGAGATGGGTGGGTAGGTGTAGGGGGTAGGGGGTGGGTGGGTAAGGGTAGGGGGTGGGTGGGGTAGGGGGGTAGGGGGGGTGGGTGGGGTAGGGGGTGGGGTGGGGTAGGGGGTAGGGGTGGGTGGGGTAGGGGGTGGGGTGGGTGGGGGGGTGTAGGGGGCGGGTGGGGTAGGGGGGGTGGGTGGTAGGGGTAGGGGCAGGGGTAGGGGGGTGGGGGGTGGGTGGGTAGGGGTAGGGGTGGGTGGGTAGGGGGTAGGGGTGGGTAGGGGGGTGGGTGGGTAGGGGGTGGGGTGGGGTAGGGGGTAGGGGTAGGGGGGTAGGGAGGTAGGGGGTGGGTAGGGGGTGGGAGGGAGGGGGGGGTGGGTAGGAGGAGGTAGACAGTACAAAGAGAAGGAAGAGAGGAACAGGTTGATCTGGATTGACCGAGGATAAACAATACCAGGGAAGGTGACCTACCTGGTGAGGGGTCAGGAGGGGTGACCTACCTGGTGAGGGTCAGGAGGGGTGACCTACCTGGTGAGGGTCAGGAGGGTGACCTACCTGGTGAGGGGTCAGGAGGGGTGACCTACCTGGTGAGGGTTAGGATGGGAAGCCTACTTGGTGAGGGGTCAGGAGGGGTGACCTACCTGGTGAGGGGTCAGGAGGGGTGACCTACCTGGTGAAGGACAGATGTGTTTAAAAGAGCGTAAGGAGTAGCGGAAAGTTTTGATGGTTGAAAGAAAAACAATAAGAAAAGTTTGAAGAGGAGGAGCAAGAAGAGGAGGAAGAGGAGGAGCAAGAAGAGGAGGAAGAGGAAGAAGAAGAAGAAGAAGAGGAAGAGGAAGAAGAAAAAGAGGAAGGAAGAAAAGGAAGGAAGACGAAAGAGGAAGAGGAAAAAGAGGAAGAAGAGGAAAGAAGAAGACGAAGAAAGAGGAAGAAGAAGAGGAGGGAGGAGGAAGAGAGAGAGAAAGGCATCACACCTCCAACAGACACTTATTTACGTGGTCATTAATTAACCAACACCTGATGCAATGACCACGTGTGTGTGTGTGTGTGTATACAACATATGATGCAATTATATACGTACATTGATCAATAACCCTGTATTACTGTCACTCTAAAAACCTTTGTATCTGTACTAGTCTTCATAACTGTAATATATAAATTTTAACGTTATGAAATAAACATTACTTACACCTATGAAACTAGTTATATTATTTCACCAAATGTATTACTAAAAAAGTCACAATTGAACGTCTAAATAAAAATAAGTTAGTAAAAAGCATTATTTAGTTCACTCGGTAGGAGAGGACGCTAACAAATGGGCGAGGCTTATCGTCAGCTGGGTGCTTGATGTTCGACGCCTCGTGATGGTCGTTCGCGTGTCTCTCCCAATACCCAGTTAATGACATTAGTTAGCAGCGTTTGTTCCTGATTTTTGCACTACCCTGCCTTGTTGAGAGAGAGAGAGAGGGGGGGGGGGTATTTATCTCAGAACACAGGGTCGACACCTTTTGATTACCCAGGCCACAGGTGTTGATCATAATACCTGTGTACTGTGAGGGACAACAGGACAGACAGGTGAGTCACATATCAAGGTCAAAGGTCAAGGTCAACGTTGTGGATCAGGTGAATGTAGTATTATGATGATGATGATGGATTATTTTTATTATTGTCAACATTTATACATTATTGAGCTTTTAAGGGATTTTAAAGGTTTAGTTGATATTTAAGTATTTTTTCTGTAGAGATTTTTAAGGTTTCTGCTGATATTTTAAGTGCCTCAAACCTTAAGACGATTTTAAGGTTTAAGATGAAGTTAAGCTTTGAGTCTTGCGGTTTTAAACGTTATTTTAAGACTTCAGGTGTACTTTAACTTACAATTAACATTAACTCATGTTTGAGAATACACACACACACACACACACACACACACAGAGGATCTTCAATATAACTTCAGTAACATTAACAACAAAACACAAGAAACATCATACAAAAACACAACAAAAACGACAACAAAAACACACACAACTAAACTTCACAAACACAGTCACCAACCAACACCAATAACTACTGATTAATTGGTAAAAATAAAAAATGAAAATTAAAAAAAATCCTGGTATTTTTTATTTCCTTCCGTGATCAAAATGACAATTAAAACTTTCTTAACTTTCTCAATCCATAAGTGAAGTTCTTCCTCAAACTTTTAATACCTGTTGGAAATAGATATTAGGTACCTTTTATTCAATTCCAATGAGAACTTAAAGTTTTAGTTGGGGATTTTAATTTTCTTATTTTGTCGAGAGAATTTCAAAGACGTAACAAGAGTAATGCCGTAATAATTCTTTCTATATTTAAGACTAACCTAACCTAACCTAACCTAACCTTAACTCTGTGATTGTGGGGTAAAGGTGAGACAGGCGAGCGGCTTGCTGGCACTGTTTGTTACCCTCCTTGGCCTCTAACCTCCGTGACCTCTAACCTCCTGTGACCTCTAACCCTCCTCTGACCTCTAACCCCTGACCTTTTAACACCCATTGACCTCTAACCCTCCCTGACCTCTCTAACCCTCCTGACCTCTAACCCTTGACCTTTCTAACACCCCTTGACCTCTAACCCTCCCCGACCTCTCTAACCCTCCCCTTGACCTCTCTAACCCCCTGATTTAACCCCCCTTGACCTCTCTAACCCCCTTGACCTCTAACCTCCCACCCCTCACCCCTCTTGACCTCTCTAACACCTCCTTGACTACTACCTCCATCTTTGACCTTTTCTCACAATATCACATAACCAACAAGAGTAACGAAGGATCTAAACACTTCTGAGGATTCGTGTGGAAGGACATATTTCTAAACCTGGCAGAAGCATCATTATAAATCATCTACCTCACCTTAAGCTACGACCTACCTGAGATAACACAACACCTCCACCACCACCACCACCACCACCACCATCAGCTCAGGTAAATCAACACAGTAATACCACGTTCACCTGTGTGTCTTTAACCCAAGCACAAACTCCAGTACCATGTCTGTTTGAGTGTTTATACTATGTCATTCACCTCTCACTTTAACCACTACCTACCTGGGATTATTTAACTACAGTACCTTTATTAAACCTTTTTATATTAAACACTAATGTCATCTTGATAAATTAAATACAAGATCATCTAATTTGTATATCTTCACCAACAAAACAATTTCTCTCTTATCTTTACACACACTAGGCGTCTCACGAGCTTCCTTCTCACCTTGTCTAGTAATTTAGTGCTTAAACACACCATCTGCCCCGTCACACTGCCCCCACACACCTCCACCACACATTACACTTGTGGCTGTGAAAACTTAAAGAACGCAAAGTAAGTTTAATGTACAACAGAGTAAGGCACAAGAACACAGACCACATTATCTCTGTACAAAAGTGTTCAGTAGTGCATAAGACCACAGACTACAAGTATAATGTACAACACCGCTCACCACTTGTTCCACGGTTAACCTCGGTGTTCATAACATTTTCATCACCAGTGTGTTGAGGGACAAAATTGTTCTCGTGTTCATTATTATTCAACAAGAAAAAATTTTGGCGGCAGGATAAACAACAGGGATACATTTCTGAGAATTTATATTTAGAAAAAAAAAGAAAATCTCACTTTTTATAGAAATCTGGTGCAGTAAAATAATAAATTTGTCAAAAAAGTTTATAATATATTGTTTACTGTAACACAAAGCTCACAGTATATACCACATAATAAAATATAACTAATATACATACATACATATACATACATACATACATACATACATACATACATACATACATACATACATACACATACATACATACATACATACATATATACAATACCTAAAGTGTGCATGGTACTCACAGCTCCTGGTGTATTATTGTACATAACCCTAACAAATCATCATATCTATAAAGAGATAAAAGTAAAGTTATTACAACTCTCTCTCTCTCTCTCTCTCTCTCTCTCTCTCTCTCTCTCTCTCTCTCTCTCTCTCTCTCTCTCTCTCTTTCTTTCTCTCTCTCTCTCTCTTCAGTATGGTTCGTAATATTAATCTCGGTGATGTGACATGAGTTGATATGTTTAACCTTATATATAAAGTGTCGACGATTGCCCAAATATGACTTCTGCCCGACACACACACACACACACACACACACACACACACACACACACACACACACACCAATATGGCGTCAATTTATCAGCCGTGCTATTCAAACCTGCCAAGGCTATGAACAATGGCTGCCCTGTGTTATTACTACCACACCTACCACACCATACTCCACACCTACCACACCATACTCCACACCTACCACACCATACTCCACATAGTAAATTTACACACCTCTATAAC
Organism: Homarus americanus; assembly: GCF_018991925.1. Taxonomy (NCBI): domain Eukaryota; kingdom Metazoa; phylum Arthropoda; class Malacostraca; order Decapoda; family Nephropidae; genus Homarus; species Homarus americanus. The sequence goes on from NW_024755093.1 coordinate 136,726, forward strand.
ACCGTGATATACACTTACAGACTTCTAGACAGCCTTATACACACAGTTTATACACAGTCTTATACACATACACACAGTCTTATACACACACACACACACACACCTTCATAACACACTACCTGTACAAACTCGACAGGTATATTGGGCAATAAAAATAACATTAATAAAGTGATGTTAAGGTTATAATATAATGGGGTCTCTTTATGTCACACACACACACACACACACACACACACACACACACACACACACACAGTCAGACTAAAAGCGTCATTTACAAAGTATAAAAAAATTGTGGCGCTATAAAGAGGTGCCTCGAGACATGAACCTCTCAACTCTTGCTCCTAAAATATTACTAAACTTTGTCCTTTTGTCATACTATATACACACACACACACACACACACACACACACACACACACACACACTGTACATGCGGTGTGTGTGTGTGAACTGTCAGAAACGCTCGTTACTTGCTGCAGGAACAAGAAACTACTATTTATTGAGAGAGAGAGAGAGAGAGAGAGAGAGAGGTGTATATATATAAAAGGATAAATGAGGAGAAAACAAAAAGAGAATGAGAAGGAAACAAAACAAAAATAAACTGGTGAAAATAACAAGGATGGAATTAGATAATGAAGAGAGAAGGAGACACAAAAAGAGAAGAGAATTAAAGAAGATTTTGAGAACCAGGAGAAAGTAACAATTGGTGGGGAGATAAGAGGAAGGGGAAGGAAGGGGAAGAAGGAAAGAATAAAACACGGTAGGAACAGAGAGAGATAAAGAGATGAAAGAGTGAAAATGAAAAAAATTGAGAGTGTGTGTGTGTGTGTTTTTCATAAATAAAAGTTTTCTAGAATTCCTGTCACTCTTCAAAAAAAAAACATTATCATCTCGCCATTTTCAAAGTTTTTTAGGATCAAACTACGGTAACTTATAAGACGAGGCGGAAGTACACAAGTTACCGTACGCGAAGTCCTATAAGGTGACGGACGGACGGACGGACATGCATAAACATCACTCGAGTCAAATCAATTATGATGAGAGAGAGAGAGAGAGAGTAAAATAAAGCCTACTGACCAAAGAAACACAAAAAAAAAATAAAGAAGGCGAAAGAAAAACAAACCACATTAATGTTTAGAAGAGAAAAACAAAAAGATCACGATACAATAAACAGTAAACTATAATAAGTAAAGTTGGATAAAAATGAACTAGAGAGAAAAAAAGAAGAATCATACAAAAAAATATAGTTAAGGACGTAAAGAAACAAAAAGAAAAGGTAAAAAAATTAAAGCAAAAGAAAATGTAAATACAATTGACACCAAGAAGGAAAACGTAATTTCAGATTAGAGAAGAATGGGAAGGGAAACTATGATAAAAAAACGAGGAGGAATATGAATTGAGAGCGGAAGAGAAGGAGAGGGAGAATGGATGTGGATGAGGAGAGAAAGGAGGGAGAAGAGGAGGAGGAAGAGGGGGGTAGGGGAGGAGTCAGATAGCATCATCTCCGGGTACTGATGAAGACAATATCACGATGATAGGGGCGGAGATGACCACCCCGCACCCTCTACCTCCACCACCCCGCACCCTCTACCTCCACCACCCCGCACCCTCTCTCCACTACACCCACCCTCTACCTCCACCACCCCGCACCCTCTACCTCCACCCCCCCTCACCTCCACCACCCACCCCTCTACCTCCACCACCCCACCCCCTACCTCCACCACCCACCCTCTACCTCCACCACCCACCCTCTACCTCCACCACCCCGCACCCTCTACCTCCACCACCCCGCACCCTCTACCTCCACCACCCCGCACCTTTTACCCTCTGTCTGTCTGTCTGTCTGTCTATCTATCTACAGTCCCAGTCAGTTTCAACTACAGTCACAGTTACACCAATCCTTCAATCCCAGTTACACCCACAGTCAAGTTGAACCCACACAGTCACACACATATAGCCAGTCAAGTTGAACCCACACAGTCACGCACATATAGCCACAGTCAAGTTGAACCCACACAGTCACAGTCAGGTTGAACCCACAGTCACATACACACGGCCACAGTCAAGTTGAACCCACACAGTCACACACATATAGCCAGTCAAGTTGAACCCACACAGTCACACACAGTCATCTCTCTCAATATCCACAGCCAAAACAAAGACCCAATCCTCAGCATTTTCACGAGCACCCAAGACTCTGGCGACTCGACGGTACCATGGTCTCCTGTGATAGGTTCTCTGTATTCTTCCTGCAGGAGGAGACTGTGGGAGGTAACGATAAAACTGCGAGGTTGACTGACAAAATATAAGATAATGTATATATTGAGTTATTAGTCACAATATTGTTGGTTCACCATTATCGTCACCAATAAGGTCAACTTACAGGAGGTCACCATTAATAAGGTTCACCAATAGGATCGTTTTACAGATCATCGTTAACACCTTTACCATTATTGGGACGAGGAAAAGAGGAAAAAAAATGTTATGGAACCTTTATAAAATATAAGCTGTCCTGATGAAGACCATGTCCCCACACACAGTAAATCTCCCCAGCTTCCCATAAAACAACATAACCCTCAACTCCTCCATTTTCACCACCAAAAACAAACAACAACAACAACCATAACGAAAAACGAAATATAAAAATCAGGGTGAACTATACTAAAAACGGTTCCCCCCCCACCTGAAAAATATCTCCTGATACACGCGGACTACAAACACAGTCATTAACCTCGGTATTGGTGGGACGAAGCAAAGTTCACGATCCAGTAATAGTGTGGGAGGTGATGGAAGGAGAATAGGTCGGTAGGCCTTAGGAGTGTGTCACCCTCACGCACCCTCACGAACCCTCACCCCCTACCTCTGTCAACTATCCTGATATCTTGAGGTTTGTATGAGTACTGATAGAGTTAATTAATATTGTATGCTGTATCAATTACCCTGACATCTACCACGAGTCAATATTCTGAGTTGGGTGTTCTTCCTATACTACCTGCACCTTGGTCTACGTCTTCCTTGGGGTCCCGTAGAGAAGTAATTTACCCGTCTCAACTGACCTCCTGACTAGTGAATAGTTTGGGTAGATGCTGTCGAGTCACTAATTACGGTTTTTCTATAAGATGTTTTGTCTCGAGATCAACATCAGGTCCATTGTGTTGTCAGTTGCTGTATGTTGTTGGGGCGAGGCGTTGGAAAAATTGTATTATTTCTATTATAACGAGACATTTTATCATTATCAAAATAGGACTTGACTATCTAATTTTTATATATAAATACTATAAATGCATTGATTTCAGAATGCATAGTCAATCATATAATTAATAAATGATGCAGGAAATATGTTATTTATGTTATTTTTAAAGACTTTCTTTTGTTCAGGATTATTAGTGCGCAACAGACACCCCCAGTCGATCTAGGTGTAAATGGTTACCTGTGGATGAGAGTGAAGACCATCTGATATAACAAGCCTTTGTATTCAATGTGCTCTATCCTTACTGCCCCAAAATGAGCCATCATGACTGCCGGAACCACTTTCAATACTCATCTACATCCACAAAGAGAAATTTATGCTTTCTTTGAGTAAAATGACCAACGATTATAACCTTTTCTCCCAGGGTGTGATGTCGGAGGCAGAACACATATGGATGACTACCCTTCTGATATCTGCCTCCACACCTGAACCAAGCACAATACCTCTTGACACATTCTACATATGTCATACCATTCAACAAAGTACTTGAAGTTTTCGGAAGTAATAGCAACACCGTGAGCTAGTGTACCCATCATGCATGTTAACTCACAATCCATCAGTATGTGCAGCTTATTCAGGTCGCCACACACACACATCTCCCTTAGTCTCTTTTTGAACACCGAGGAAGAAACGACTTAGTTCTCCAGTTCCATGCCGCCCACACTACCTAACAAGCCACGATTGAACGACAGTAACACACCTAACCAAGCAACACTGGACTTAACCCTTGGATCTTCAACTGTACACACACACACACACACACACACACACACACACACACACACACACAAACAGGCAGGCTTGTATAATACCTCAATTTTGTCAGTGTTTATGACTCGACATTATCAAGGCCCTATTCCTAACACAACCAATGAACCCTTAGATATCACCTTTTATCATCAAGCAGTAAATGCCTCGTGATTCCTCGCTGGATATCTGTACCTTCGACCTATACTAGATACTAAGGGCCCCTGGGTAAACTAGCCTCCATAGCTTGCTTGAGTTAAATCTATATCCCTGCTATTGATTCTCTTACAATTGGTACACATTTGTTGCTATTTTCGTAGTATTTCTTTTAATTTTCCCTTCCTTCCCTTAATCATCATTATTTCTCTTCCCTTCGTCCTCTTCCTTCCCCTTCTCTCTCCCATTCCCTCCTCACTTCCAATTTTGATGACAATTAATATACAATTAAGAGTTCTCTGTCATCCTCTGTCTCCCTTCCTTCTATTCTCCTTCCCTCTGTCCTGCTCCTCCTCCTTCCCTCTATTCTCCTCCTCCTCCTTCCCTCTATTCTCCTTCTCCTCCTTCCCTCTGTCCTCCTCCTCCTCCTTCCCTCTATTCTCCTCCTCCTCCTTCCCTCTATTCTCCTCCTCTTCCCTTACTCTCTATCTCCACAATTCCAAGAAACAGATGATTTATACACATTCAAGTATTTTCTCTCATTCTCTCTCTTCTTCTGTTCATTCTCCTCTTTATTTACCCATCTTCCTTTCTCTCCCTTCCATCTCTCATTCCCTGTTTCCTCCTCCTCCTCCCTCCCCTCTCCTTCCTTATTTTATCCATCCCTATTTCTGTTCCATCTCCCTTTCCTCCTTCCTTATCTCTCTATCTCTCTCCCTTCCATCTCCCTTTCCTCCTCCCTCCCTCTCTCTCTCTCTCCCTTTCCACAGTTCCAATATGGCTGACAATTAACACACAATCAGGGCTGAATATTTCATTAGGTCAGTCTCTTAGGCCAGTCCCCGTTGAAGATCGTTCGTTACGCAGGCAATAATTTTATTACTCAATTACTGATATCAATGGTTTAATTAAAGCACCCAGAGTTACACTACATCTATATAGATGGTTTAACGAGAGGATTTAACGAGAGAAGTTAACGTAGGAGGGTTTTATATAGTGGTGTAACGATAGGGTTTAACGAGGAGGATTAATGTAGGGGGTTTTATGGTGTAACGAAAGGGTTTAATGAGATGGTTTAACAAGGGGATTAATGTAGGGGGTTTATAGTGGTGTAATGATAGGGTTTAACGAAATGGTTTAACGGGATGGATTAACATAGGGTTTTGGATAAAGTTTAACGAGTGGGTTTAATTAAATTGATTAACAAGGTGGTTTAACGAGATAGATTAACGTAGGGAGGGTTATGATGAAGGTTTAATGCAAAAAAGGATTTAATGTGGTTTATTTTTTGGAAGGGCTTTGGTGAAGGGATTAACGAGATAGCTTAATGTGCGTGTTAAAGTGAAAGTTTAACGAGCGAGTTATGGTAAAAGACTAATTACAGGGTTAAACGTGGAGGTTATAGTTGATGTTTAACGAGAATTCAACATGAGGTTAACAGCTAAAGGCTTAGAGAGGTTTAACGAGAGAATTTAACATTGGAATCAGAGCGAAGGTTTAACGAGGTCATAGTAAATGTGAAATGTTTGAGTTTTAATGAAGGTTTAACGAAAATACTTAACGTGATGATATTACTGAATGTTTGATGAGTTTTACATTGACGTGAGGTTAGGTTAGGT
>NW_024755093.1:147500-185000 GCF_018991925.1 Homarus americanus
ACTGTAATAAAATATACGAGTGTCCCCATACAAACATTCCCACACAGTGTAAGAGAGAGAGAGAGAGAGAGAGAGTATAGTTATCACCTCACGCGTCTTAAGTGTCTTATCAACAGATCCTAATTATAATCATTAGACAACATTCAATTTAAAATCATTTGTCTTATTAATTTTCAAACTATAATTTTCATTTTCTTTACTTGCCATTCATCTCTCTCTCTCTCTCTCTCTCTCTCTCTCTCTCTCTCTCCTCTTCCTCCACCATTACCCCCTCTTCCTCCTCCTCCTCCTCCTCCAAAATCATTACCTTCTCCTCTTCCACCACCTCCTTCTCCACAACAACCTCCTCCTCATCCACCACAACCTCCTCCTCATCCATTTACCACAACATCCTCCACCACCACCACCACCACCACCACCACCACCACCACCTCCTCCTCCTCCGGCATCTTCATCACTACACATTTTTCAGTTTCTGTTTAATCAAAATCGTAACTTGAGTAAAGAAAAGTTTCCATCACGTATTTGTATCGTCGTAAAAGCTTCGACGTTTTTATTATTTAAGTGGATGAGATTAAAGTGTGTACTGTGTGTGTGTGTGTGTATGTGTGTATGTGTGTATGTGTGTGTGTGTGTGTGTGTGTGTGTGTATTGACGTATACTGTACATAGTTATCGTAGCCTCATTCCAGCTCTATATACACCGTGTTTGATGTATTAGTTACTTCACAAACAACTACCATCAAAACGGTACATCTGATCTTCAACTGAGGGTAATATTGCTTAATATATTATGATATAAACTGTACCATTTAGTCTCCCATTAGCAGGATTATTCCACTGAATCAATGATAATAAGAAAAAAAAAATAAGATAGGAAAAGAAAAACAAGAAAGAAGGAATAAGAACAAACAGAAAAGAAGGAGAGAAAAAAGAAAGTACGAAGAGAAAGGAGGAAAAAGGAATAAGAGGAAGAAAGAAGAAAAAAATAATCTAGTTACATAATTAATCTGTAAAATAAGATGAAATAAACACGATTCAACACCACAGTTCTCAAAACACCTTAGTATAATTTTTCTCCTTAAACAAATACTGTACAACACAACTCCCTAACAAACACACTTCCTAACAAACACACTTCCTAACAAACACACTTCTTGACAAACACACTTCCTAACAGTATATCCTTACAGAGTATCCGAACAGTATATCCTAACAGTATATCCTTACAGTATATCCTAACAGTATATCCTTACAGTATATCTAACAGTATATCCTAGTATATCAGTATATCCTAACAGTATATCCTTACAGTATATCCTAACAGTATATCCTAACACAAGCTAATTATCCTTATCCTTAAATAAACAGTCCTTCCATACTTGCTACTCCCTCTTATCTCTCTCATCCTTCTCTCTTCCCCCGTTATTATTATTTATCCCATACATTGTTTCTCCCCTTATCTCTAATGTCTCTTAATTATCTTTTCCGTGTCGTTTTTCCTTCCTCTAATTACACCATCTCAACATTATTCTGTCTTTCTGTCATTCTCTCTCTATCTCTGTCTATTTCTCTCTGACTGCCCGTCTGTTTCTCTGTCCGTCTGTCTTTCTCTCTCTATCTCTGTCTGTTTCTCTGTCTGCCTCTCTCACTCTCTCGCTCGCTCTCTCCCTCTCTCTCTGCCTTTGTCCGTCTGTTTGTCTGTCTGTCTGTCTGTCTGTCTGTCTGTCTGTCTGTCTGTCTGTCTGTCTCTCTCACTCTCTCACTCGCCCTCTCTGTCTTTGTCTGTCTGTCTGTCTGTCTGTCTGTCCGCATAATCAAAGTTGGTAAATTTATCTTCATTTAAGTTTGTTTCACCGCCTTTCTATCGTTGTCTCTCCTAAATAATTTTGGTAGTTTTACGCTTGAAAGTTATCTTACAGATTCACCTGATTAACTTTTTTCACCGTAAGATTAACACTCCTAATGCTAACCTAACCTAACCAGATAAAAAAAACCATAACCTAACCTAACCTAACCTGACACAAATCTAACGTAACCTAACCTGACAAAAACCTAACGTAACCTAACCTGACAAAAACCTAACGTAACCTAACCTGACAAAAACCTAACGTAACCTAACCTAACAAAAATCTAACGTAACCTAACCAAATTAAAAAAAAAATTACCTAACCTAAACTAACCCCACTCAGGTAGCGTTAAGGTGTTTAATCATTAGTTAAGGTGAATAATCTTCAGGTGAATCCCCATACAATACAATGTAATATCCCTGATGGAACAATTACTATCATTAAAACTGACATATATATATATATATACTGTTCTCTCCTATATAGCTAATCAAAATCTATAGTATAACATCTATAACATTTTGTATAAACTATCCCTTTATTCTTTCTCCTAATCTCTTCCCTATATATATATTTTTTTTAGCCTCGACCACAGACAAAAAAAAACTTTACATGATTTTTTTTGTGTCTATTCTTTATGCTCACTCTTACAGGATTCCCCTCCCACTTAAAACAACAACAAAAACAAACGAACACAATCCGATTCAACTGCATTCTTAAAAACGGAATTTTCCTCGTCAAATCCTCTCTCTCTCTCTCACTTTTTTCCCCCTTTTCTTTCCCCTCGTATAGTTTCTCCCTCCCCCTCCCCTCCCTTCTCCCCACTCCCCCTCTCAGCCTTGTCAGTAAGCTTCGTAAATCTCGCTTCATTGTTTACTCTCAATTCTTCTAAAGGAGATTTAAATCCCACTTGATCCAGCCTTTTAGCGTTGCATCCTAAATGATATGCTCAGGAAGCCTCAGCAAGAAATATACACACGCTGAATATTTTCACCGCATGAGACTCAGATTTCACGACGTAATTGACCCTCCTAACTCTACCTCAAAACTACTTTCCCTACATAGAGTAAGTACCACAAATATACGAGCACTTTCCCACATAAAGAGTAAACACCTCAAATATACTTTCCCACAGAGCAAATATGTCAATTTTTTTTTCTCTCTCTCTCTCTCTCTCTCTCTCTCTCTCTCTCTCTCTCTCTCTCTCTCTCTCTAAGACAATTATACAGTATGTACCCACAAACACATATTATTTGGTATACCATTTCCTCTTAGAATATGTCTCTCTTTAGCCATACAAGAAGCAAAATGGCAGCACTATTAGGGTTAATTTTCAAAACTTATATTTCATGTCTATTTTCCATCAGACAGTTATTTACTTTATCTCTTTTCACATTTTTACTATCTACCCATCCACCCACACCACCACCTTAACCTCTCGCTACGCCACCGTCCTCCACATCCACATAAAATCCACTTACCCGACTTCTCATCCACTTAAAACCTCATTCGACACTCCTTTGACCATCTACATAGAGTGAGTGGGTGAAGTGCGTTGGGTGTGGGGTGTGGTGTGTTGGATGGGTGTGTTGGGTGGGTGTGTTGGGTGGGTGGGTAGATCAGGTCCTCTCTCTGCCCACAGTTTTCATCCCATTGTTGTCACACACGTAAATGGACGAGGGGGTGTGGGGGGATTGAGGGGGATTGTGGGGGGGGATTGTGGGGGGGGGATTGTGGGAGGGAGAGTGTGAAGGTGGGGATGTGAGGGTGGGGAGGTGCGGGGGATGAAGGTGCTGGGCAGGGAGAAGCGATATGGCGGAAGGAGGTGGAAAGAAGTGACGAAGGGATGTGGGGAAGGAGTTGGGAGGAGGTGTGGGGAGGAAAATGGGGAAGGGAGGAAGAGGGAGGGATGGGGGGAGATGGGTTCCTCAGATTTAATGGGGCGTGTTGGACCCCCATGGGACGCGAGATACCCACCGAATTACATGTCAATTTTGATGTTCATTATATTTCCTTCTTTTAGTTCTTATCTCTACCGCTGGGAGTTGTACTTTACTAATGTTAATAAATATCATGTTTAGGTTTTGATATCCGAGTGTGTTCATATTAATATATCGCCATGATTTCTGACAGACAGACAGACAGACAAAACGTAATATACTTCCTCACACGTGAAGATTATGCACCCTAGCTTATTCTACTTGATAATTAAACACTAACCTAATCTAACCTAACCTCACCTAAACTAATCAAACCTAACCTAACCTCACCTCATCTAACCTTACCTAATCCCCAGGTAGCATTAGGTCAGGATGTTAAGCCATCAAGTGAATTAAACTAAGGGGCCAAATCTTCAGGTTATACAAACAAACAGACACAGGAACAAATATAAGTAACTGTTATATACCCCCGTTCAATCCCTTGTTGGTGGTGGTATAACAAGAGCAGCACAACACAAGGGGGGGGAAGGGGGGATGGGGGGAGGGGGAAGAGGGGAAGGGGAGGCATATATTTACAAATGAACTTTAGCTGGAGGTCACATGGAAGTGTATTTGGGTGAACTGTCTCGTATTATTGGAATTCTTTACATTCAGGTCTTATCGAAAAGCCATTTACCGTCCGGTTTTAATGTAATATATATGAACTTTATATCTGGTCCAACCGGTCGAGCCTGCTATTGTAATTTATGTTTATGATGCAAAACAAATTATGGCACACAGGAAAAAAAAATATGTATGTTTGCAATTATGTGTATCGCAAATTACGATTGACAAACAATGGTAAAAAAAAAGTATGAATATTTTTTTTGGTTCTGTGTAGTGGAGCGGGGAAATAGTTTTATACACAAAGGATAAAAAAGGGGGAGGAAATGTATCAGTCACTAGAGGCTGACAAAAGAGCATAGTCAGCATGTGCCAACTTTTGTCTGAATAATAATAATAATAATAATAATAATAATAATAATAATAATACCAATAATAACAATTTCAAGCCTCGCCACCACCTCAGATCACATCCCAGACACCGTGATAGAAGCTCCTAACAATATAAGAAGAGATGAAGGGCAACGTAGCTTGATCTAATACTCCTAGTGATTCAGAGAAAAAAAAATACGACTCACTTACTGCACTGATAAAGGTTTCAATCCTCTGTTTTGTACTGAAGTAACACATTGCTGAGAGGGAACATAACAAGACAAACTCCAGATGAGCAAGATTTTTGTTCGTATGTTCGTGTCTGATATTTTAAAGAGATTATCATAGAATATATCTGTCTTTGTAAGTCAGGTTTAGGAAAAAAAATAAGTGCTAAGTTATTTAAGGTAACAGTAATGTTCCTCTAGTTTTCAAGAGGAGTTATGGTTAATTTTTATACGATTATTTTTTTTTTCACGATCACTTAACGTAACGCCCAGCACGAGACGGTGAGTGTTGCCATATGACGATCTTTTTAATAAATGCTAAAACTAAACCCCTTTTCACGGTTTTCATCCGTTTTATATTAAGTATCAACGATAACAATAAAATACACGATTTAGTTGATAGTAACTGTTTAAATGTGTCATCGTGATGCTGAAGAAATTAAACTCACTACACACTAAAGGGTCACAAGTGTATTACAGTGTCCGGTAAAATCTTCGAGCATCATTAATCACCTTATTTATAATTATTTAACAATAACCTAAATAAGTAAAGTTCTCGAGAGAATTAAGGGAACAGCCGTTGAGTCTGATATACTGTACATTAAAGTTGTTTCAGCGGGATAATCACACATTCTGTTTTAACTCTTATAAATGATATCATATTGAGCCGCCTGTGTTGTGCATTAATCAATCAGTCGGAGCTGTTGCAGGGACATAAACAGAGAATATATATATACAGGTAAGACAAGAATATTATCCTTTACTACTACCTGAAGACCTGAATAAATCTCACATTATCATCTCATTATATCAAACCATTAAGAGATCTGAACAATTCTATATTATTACCAAACTCAAAACAAGTCCAATAGTGTGTAGATAATTTTGTTCGTTGGTTTAGTTTATTTTGGTGAAATTAACCTTGATTACCTGACCCTAAAACTCCAAAATAATTGTCTATATAACCTGACGAAGGGGTGACGAAGGCGTAGGTGGTGAACATAACTTAGTCATTGGGTAAACTTGTTTTAGCGTCAATCACCTTGTTAATAGTGAAGATAATTTTATGGGGGTAAAGGTGAAGTTTATTGAAGAAAGAGTTTGATGAAGTAAAGTTGAATAAAGTTAAGAGGTTACTGAAGGGAGAGTTTGATGAAAGTAAAGTTTGGTGAAGCTTAAGTCTGGCGAAGATAAAGTCTGGCAAAGCTTAAATCTGATGAGATAAGACGAAGTAAATCATAATCATCACAGAAACCAAAAAGCAAACACACACACACACACACACACACACACACACACACACACACACACACACACACACACACACATCCAAAATCCCTGTCCTAAACTAATAATAATACATTTAAACATGACCTTTGACCTCTGAGCAAATAACCCCCAAAGGTCAAAAAGAAAATTCATCTCCCTGAGGTATAATTACTTATGTATTATCATGTTAATCAGCACACAGAAACTTCTCATTTACTTCTAACAACAATGACCTTGACCTCTTACACCAACTGGAAATTTCATCTTAAGAGTCAAGTGACCTCTCCACTACGAGGTTATCATAGGTCACGGGAGTATGACTTACAGTGAAGGATACGTTAATGTTAAGAGACAGACAGACAGACAGACAGACAGACAGACAGAGACAGACAGAGACAGACACCATACCATTATACGCTCCAGCTTTTTGGGGGCCGTGTCGCAATTATCAATTTTGTACATATTCAGACAAGACGGCCCAATTTCGTGTGTATCTCAGCACTACAGTCCAATTTCGTGTGTATCTCAGCACTACGGCCCAATTTCGTGTATTTCAGCACTACGGGTCAATTTCGTGCGTATTTCAGCACTACGGTCCAATTTCGTGTGTATCTCAGCACTACGGCCCAATTTCGTGTGTATTTCAGCACTACGGTCCAATTTCGTGCGTATTTCAGCACTACATTTAATTTCGTGCGTATTTCGGCACTACGGTCAATTTCATTGCGTATTTCAGCACTACGGCCCAATTTCGTGCGTATTTCAGCACTACGGCCCAATTTCGTGCGTATCTCAGCACTACGGTCCAATTTCGTGCGTATATCAGCACTACGGTCCAATTTCGTGTGTATCTCAGCACTACGGTCCAATTTCGTGCGTATATCAGCACTACGGTCCAATTTCGTGCGTATCTCAGCACTACGGCCCAATTTGGCATAAATCTCTGTGAGGTCAGAGAGTAAAGCCCCCGACTTTACACGTTAAATTACATGTACGTTTTAAGCACCAGGAACTGTGTTGAGTTAAATCCATTAATGTAATTACGGGTTACCTTTTTCCCGCAGCTTAATTACCGCGAGATTGTCCCAGATTGTATTTTGTTTTGGTGATATTATTTATTATTTTTTGGCGGGAAGGTCGTCAGGGAATATAGTGGTCTTGTCTGGGCGATAGTTTGGTCATTTCATGCTTTGCCATTTGAATCCTGGAGGGTTGGGTTGGGTCGGGTTGGGTTGGGTTGGGTTCGGTTGTGTTGGGTTCGGTCGGGTTGGGTTCGGTTGTGTTGGGTTGGGTTGGGTTGGGTTGGGTTGGGTCGGGTCGCGTTAGAAAAGGTTAGGCTAGGTTAGGTTAGGTTAGGTATTACCCTACTCTCACAGACCAAGAATGTAAACAAAAGGGGTGACAGCATTTATTCGCGTCCGTGTTAAACGAGACTCCCTAAAAAGTCCTTCCAAAATTTTGACTTCCACTTATGAAAAATAATTCTATAATGCATAAGGATTAGTTTAGTTGATATAATTTTATGTTGTGTTTAATACAATACTAAATAAATGTAAAATAGATTATGTTATTAATTTTGAAGGAGTCGATGAAGATAATAACATATACAGTACAATAACAAACATCGAAGTGGCTTACCTCTTGTGATTTACCTGTTATTTACCGTGATTTGCCTGTGACTCACCCAATTTTACCTATTATATACCTGTGATTTAACTGTTTTAATTGTTTTACCAGTGATTTACATGTTATTTATCTGTGGCTTACCTGTAATTTACTCATCAATCACAGGTAGTAAACGTATGCAACTTAAAACAACTCACACAGGACAAAAATAATAAAAAATAAATCCACACAAATATTGCAGTGTTTTTTTAATGTTTTTTTTTTCAGTTTAGGTCGTGTACTGTACAGGTATATTTTTGTGAACAACCCATAACCCACAGCTTTCGTTAAGTTTCCTATTAATTAGAGGATTTAGTCTACCTGAAAATTCTAATCGACAGATCTAATTTACTTGCAAATGTTAGTTTATTGTGTGGTACAGTGTTTCAGTATAGTGCGGTACAGTGTTACAGGGTACAGCGTGGTACAGTGTTTCAATATAGCACGGTACAGTGTTACAGGGTACAGCGTGGTACAATATAGTGGCGGGTGAGGCAGATTGAACAAAGTGTTGGCCCGGTATACACATTTGGGGTTTTGTCAAATATGTCACAGAAAATATTTTTAAACCGGTTATCTTTATTGAATCAATAATAAATTTGAATATTCATCATTCTAGAGCCTGAATATATTATGCTTTTGTGGATATCAATCAGGCGAGTGGTTTACCGGGGTATTTTTTAAAGAATTAAGTTTATTTCGATTATAACAACCGAGTAGTATGTGGCAACGGTGGTGACAATGTAAATAAGATTGTGGCGCCTGTGCAATAACTAGTCGACGTCAGAGCTAGATAGTGACGTAGCAATAGACGAGTGCTGGATTGGCCTCCCGTGTGAGTTTTGTTTGCCCCGTGCACCAACCACAGCGGGAGGGATATTAACAGGAAATAGGATGGTAGGGGAGGAGGGTGAAGGAAGGAAATGAGTAGAGATTGGAACGATTAACACCTACACTACCTAGTACGTCACTCACTACCTACGTCACTCACTGCCTACGTCACCACCACCACGTCACCACGCCTACGTCACCACACCACGTCACCTACCACGTCACACTACCTACGTCACCCTACCACCCCCCCACCATACCACGTCACCACGACGTCCCGCCACCCCGTCACCACACCGTCACCACCACCACGTCCACACCAGATCCCCGTCACCCACGTCACTCCCACACCACTCCTATCACCACCGTCCCCACTACCAGTCACCACACCACGTCACCACCACCACGTCACCACGCCACGTCACTCACACCTACGTCACCCACCACGTCACCACTGCCACGTCCTCACTACCAAACGTCACTCACTGTTTCTGTCAGTTTAATAATAATTTCTACCATTATTATTCTTTTCAATTATATTTTACTCCAGATTATTTAACATAATTATGCAATATTTAATTTCACATCAGTCCGATTTTAAATAACAAGCCTAAGTTTTTAATTAAGTTTGATAAATTAAAGAGAGAGAGAGAGAGAGAGAGAGAGAGAGTTTAAATGACTAGACTCACTGAAGCTTATATTGGTCTCCGTCCAAATTACTAAGTCAAACAGGAATCATAACTCCAGTAAATAAAGTTAGAAGACGTGGATTATATCGAACCTGATTTAGACGTTCATGAATACGAGAAAACTATACGGCGAGTTTATTCGGAGTAACTGACTGGCGGAGAGAGAGAGAGAGAGAGAGAGAGAGAGAGAGAGAGAGAGAGAGAGAGAGAGAGAGAGAGAGAGAGAGAGAGAGAGAGAGAGAGAGAGAGAGAGAGAGGACATAACGGAGGAAAGCGAGGGGTGAGGGGGGAGGGAGGAGGGGGGAGGGGGGATGTAGGAACACCAGGTGACAGCCATCAGCTGATGAGGTACACAGGTCGTGTCAACAATGGACAGGTGAAATTTCAGTTGGACCAATATCCTGCCCAGACCCGCCCTGTTTTTTTTCCCAGGAGTCCCGTGTCCCAACCAGCCCGAGTGCCAAACAATACTCATATTTACTCTAAATTACTTTCTATCTATTGTATATATTACGAGAAAGACATTTTGAGGGAATAAATTTTCTTCATAACGTATTACAAAACTCAAACAATATTTTCTTTGGATTTCTTTTAATTTATAACCTGTCCTTCAGTTGGTACCTATAACCTCGTAATTCCATCATCCAAAAGCGGATTTTTTTTCTTCGGTACCAATTTACTTATTCCCTGAGGCAACGTTACCGCCTTTTACTCTCTCACTTGTGACCCTGGATACCTGTTTTCAAGCTAGACAGACTGGGGGCACCCTACTCACTGGTTGGCTTCGGAGACTCGAACTGGTGGCCTATATGTACCAAGAGACGAACGTTGTATCCACAGAAAATACCTGAGAAAAATTAGATCACTAGAACGACTTTATTATAAAAAACTGAACAACTAAATCGAAAGACCAATAGAAAAATTACAAAAAATAAAAGAAAACAATAAACACTGGAGAGAAAAATAGATAAATAAGAATGACCGGAGGGAAAAAAATGGAAATAAAGTGTAAGAATTTCAAACTTTCCCTTAAGGTCTGAACACAATGTGTGGTCGGCCAAAGGAGATTTTCTCTTGTTTAATTTCCACATTCTTGTTGGATCAAACACTACACACGCTGGTCTCCTTACAGCTCCCCTCTCGACCTTTTTCATCTAACGGGAGAATTTTTGGTTCATGTACTTGTAATAGTTCGTATAGAGAGAAGTATTATATAAATGGGTTAATTACATTTGATTTATATACTCTATCACCCTCTGTAACTTTCCACTATCTATGAGGTAGCAGGTTCAGAGCACGTGTTAAGGTGTGACCACGGGAAGTCGTGTCATTTAGTGCTGAGTTAAGGCATTAAGTAGCCGGCTCTCTGGCCACCTCTTGCCGCAGTAGTTTAATATCCTTGACGAGAGGAAGACGTTATTGAGAACCATCGTGGACGGTTCCGCCTTCCCTCGACGGGTATTAGGCATTGTCACTCAACACCTCACACCAACCGGACGTAAGAGCTCTTTAACATAGCCTCCGTCCTCATCTTAACACTCATAGCTACAATGATTAAGTTACGGTGATATACACTGGGAACTGTATCTGAGATAGTTCCTCAATAAATAGATAAGAGACAATTGGGTTTGGCTACTAAAACCCTATATAATATACATGTTCCGGCCTCATTAACCCAGACGGAATCGACGGTTAAAGGGTCAGTTCATACTGGTAGGTCAATAATACCGGTTCCTGTACTGGGAAGTCAAAACAACTGGTTCTGACTGGTAGGTCAATAATACCGGTTCCTGTACTGGTAAGTCAATACAACTGGTTCTGACTGATAGTTATTTTTTTTATAATACTCCAAAAATATCAAACCAAAATGGCACGAGAAATAGTGGTTATAATAATTCCAACATGGCCACCACGATGACCATATTGGATGCTGTTGGTGATAGTCGGTGATAATTGATGATGAAACGAAGAATTGACGTAGACAGACTTTGTTTATAGTCATGGTGGTGATAATTGATGATATAACTGATAATAGAACAAAGGATTGATGGTGACTTGTAATGTTTGGTGAAGAATCAAACTTTAACCTAACCTAACCTAACCTAACCTAACCTAACCTAACCTAACCTAACCTAACCTAACTTAACCGCAATGAATCTGGATATACCAATTCTGCCTCCCTTGTCTTCTAATCCCCCAGAATACATGTATACTGTTTACATTAACCCCCCTGCCAGAGAGTACATTACCCAACAACCAAATAAAACACACACACACACACACATTTCACCCCACACATCACACAACACCCCCATACACAAACATCCCCTCACACACATATATATATTCCCCCTCACAAGAGAATTAAAACTTGCCGAGATACTGACAACTTAGAATTTCTCGGTGACTACGTGACGGACAGAGTTCAAACTTGCCCGACAGTCGGCATGGAGCGTGAAAGAGAAGATCCGGAAGTCACGAGAGTTTTAATGCAGGCGATCACAACTTGCGGATATTATAGAGAAAACTCCTCACCAGGGAACGTTTGAGAGAGAGAGAGAGAGAGAGAGAGAGAGAGTAAAACAGCAGTTCCATAAATCTGGGAGGGTTAGCAGGGGAGGTAGATAGGAGTCGTGCAATTTAACTCTCCCAGTATACGGAAAGGGAGGGGGAGTTTAAGGCAGGGTAATGGGATGGGTAGTGGGATAGGCAGGTTACAGGGGAGGGTTGGAAGGGGTGATAGAAGAGGAGAGTGTCAGGATGGCGGTGGGATGGTAGGGAAGGAAGAAAGGAGCGAAGGAGATAAGGACATAAGGATAATGGTGGGAAGGGAGAGGAGAAACAATATAAAGGAAAAGGAAGAAAAGTAAGAGAAGACATGGAAAAGAGAATCAAGTAGAATGAAGGAACACGTGAGAGGAGAAAGTAGAGGGATGGAAGGTTAGGTTAGGTTAAGTGAGAAGGAAGTGGAGAGAGGGAGGGAAGGTTAGGTTAGGTTAAGTGGGAAGGAAGTGGAGGGAAGGAGGGGAAGAAGTTGAAGGGAGGGAGGGGAAGGTTAGGTTAGTTAGGTTAGGTTAAGGGAGAAGGAAGTGAAGGGAGGGAGGGAGGGGAAGGTTAGGTTAGGTTGGTGAGAAGGAAGTGAGGGAAGGTAAGGTTAGGTTATGAGAAGGAAGAAGGGAGGGAGGGGAAGGTTAGGTTAGGTTAAGCGAGAAGGAAGTGAAGGGAGGGAGGGAGGGAGGGAGGGGAAGGTTAGGTTAGGTTAAGTGAGAAGGAAGAGGAGGGAGGGAGGGGAAGGTTAGGTTAAGTGAGAAGGAAGAGGAGGGAGGGAAGTTTACTAAGGAAGTGAAAGGGGGTAAAGAATCTTGTCCTCCTTACGTTCAATATGGCCGATCTTTGTTGACATTCATCCCAAGCTCCACCAAATACTTCACGTACTTATTTCACCACCAAGATACAGGAATTAACTTCAAATACACATAAGGTAATGATGGCCTTGTATGGTGTATTTTGAAGTAACCTGAAGAACATAAGGAATAATGGGAAATGTAACTTGAGAACCGATTTAATTCGATTATTCGGGTGCGGTAGCCGAGAGAATACAACACTTAACTCACATCCTATGGGTATCTGGTTTCGCCCGAGGCATTCCAGTTTCACCTAACTTTACAGATGGTGAAGTGAGATGCAGTCAAGTGTAATGCCAGCTAAAATCTCTCCTTGTGAATTTTGATAAACTAAATGAGGTTATTATTGCTTTGGATATTTACTTGGGAACATTGATCTAAACTTACACTGACGCGAAGGCTAGTATATATTCCTCCTATTTCCACTTCCTTGGTGAGACTTAAGAAAAAATAGTAATAGTAATAATAGTAATAAGAGATTTTATTCACACTCACGATAATCCACCAACGGTATACAAATATCACTGAAACATAACATGGTTTTGAAAACACGAAATTTATATAAAACTGGTTACTCGTTACCCAATAACTTCTAATTTATTACCAAACAACTTCGTCTTTTATTTACATCCTTCTTGAGACCATCTATTGTTCTGAATGATTATTGTACTATTGTTTCAGGGTGACTACAGCGAGGGCAAACGAGGAAGAAATAAAAAAAATCAAAGGATATGTGTTATTGTACTGGAGCGAGAGATTGGCCCGTCGTTCATGCTGCTGCCACCTGGCGGGAGACACAGCTGTCGTCTCCTTTATTGCCCCTCGTAAGTGAAGATGTGAGAACTGCCTCACTCCAAAACTACGACAAAAAGATGGATTCTCAGACATTCTTATGATACTTTTCCCCCTAAAACTGAGATTAAGAGAACGCATCCAGTTATGGTACAGTCTCAGCATATTTTGGAAGCCATCTTTATGCCTTTAAGTTCTTATATATCAAAACTGTGTTACGTTTCGTGGTAAGAGGCTCGGACACCCTAAACTCAACTGCTGTTAATTCAGTAATTCATGTTTTTAATTTGATTTCGATGACAAGATAATACCGAGTATGTTTTTTTTATTATCTTAATCTAATCAACTTTGAAGTTCATTTTTATTCCCTCTCCTAATTGTTTATTGTATTTTTTATATATTTCCGGGTCTGATAATACAGTAATATCCCCGTGTATGTGTGTGTGTGTGTGTGTGTGTGTGTGTGTGACGAGCAGCGAATGGACAAAGTTTATAATCCGCCAACACGATCTCAAAAAAAATAAAAAATAAATAAAATATTGACAATCCTTAATTGCTCTTTGCGTTACTTTAATATAAATGAGACACTTCAAAAGACGATTTCCACAACCAATATTCCAACCTAATTATCGGTAATAATCATCATTGCATTATTAACCAGATCAGTAATAACATCTACCAGGTGTGTATATAAATTTAAGCAGTATCATTATTTGCTTTTACATTATAGCTGATAAAACATTTGAAGAGTCAAGATCATAATCATATATTGATACTGTGCGTGTGCGTGTGTGTGTGTGTGTGTTAATGTAACCTGTGCTTATCAATTAATTCAGTCTTGAGTCGAATATTCGTTTCTCTTGATTTAATATATCAGATATTTATCGATGGAATATTTTCTTATTTTAACGTGAAATTATTTAAAATGAACAAATCGGCTCCTGACTCGTCCAGATTGAAACCAATTTGTCCATAAGTGTTAAAATTGAATAGAATATATCTGTCCTAAGCGATACAAACAGAGGGACCATTTAACGAACACATACTCTCAAAAAATCTCAAAAACAACAACAACAAACAATCGGATATAGAAAACATATACACACATAAGCAACACTAAACAAACAAGTGTCAATATTCAGGCATCAAAAACCCCTTTCAAACAAGTAAACAAACACAAGAAAATAAAAACAAGTGACACTATCTGGTGGCATCAAAAGACGAGGTAATATCAAGGCTCACATTCTTCACAGGGTTGGGCTGGCTTCATGGTTGGTTATTCAGGAGGGGGGGGTCAAAAGTGTGCCGTTTCCTCACCAGTTTTACGAGCTTAATATAGCATACTGCAGCCACTAGCGAAATAAAATAAGGACCCTCAAGGACCCCCCCCCCAAGGACCCCACCCAAGGACCCCCACCCAAGGACCCCCCAGTCTCTTAGTGGTGTTATAGTACAATCGGGAGAGTTTTATCAGATAAGAAAATAGACAAGTTTTCTTCCTCATAGTTCGTGGAATTTTTTGCGGCAACTGTGGTGGTGATTTAGTATGTGTGTGTGTGTGTGTGTGTGTGTGTGTGTGTGTGTGTGTCTGTGTGTGTGTGAGGACTATTACGTACAGTAGTTTATCCACAAGGGGGAAAAATTATCAAGAGTTTTCAAGGGAAGTTATTGTTTTGTCATGCTTGAAGGAGTGTAATGTGGGGTGATCAGGTACTGTTATAGCGACAGTACCTACAGAATCTAGGGACAGTACCTTCATCATCAATTAACGATAGTACTTTCACCAACTAGGGACAGTACCTTAACCATTAGTTAACGACAGTACCTATACCATCAACTAACGACAATACCTTCACCATCAACTAAAGACAGTACTTCACCATCAACTAGGGACAGTACCTACACCATCAACTAACGACAGTACCTACACTATCAACTCCCGACAGTACTTTCACCATCAACTAACGACAGTACCTACACTATCAACTAACGACAGTACTTTTCACCCTCACTTACAAGTCTATAAAAGTACTAACTCCATTTAAACAAACCAACGACAGTACTCTGTTTTATAAGGAACACAATTACATAAAACACGAAACAACAATAAAACTACTAAACCACCCATTAATACTTGACAATGACAATACACCATAACAAACAAACAACAACAACAACAACAACAACTACACCCACAGATAATCATAAACAAAAAATAATAACACAGATAACCTTTGAATTATCTGACCCACAAAAAAAAAAAAAAATGTTACGTACACAGAGATAAAATAATCCACATTTATTATCACCAACACAATATTGTACAGAATTATAACATCACGTGGTCTACTGAACGTCATTATCACTGCGACAAGACACGAATTTTCCAAGAATATTAAGCGATGTAAATTCCTCTTATAAACGACCAGAGAAAGCAGGAAAATTTAAGTTGTTTTTCTTAATGTTATGTGATGGAGAGAGAGAGAGAGAGAGAGAGAGAGAGAGAGAGAGAGTTCCTCAACCTACAGTACCCAAGATCCGTCTCGTTTTATCTGCACCTCACGGCTTTCCTGTATATATTTACACTTTATTAAACAACTTTCCTTTGTTATGGCTTTCAATGTAAGTTTCTAATCGTACTATAGTAATAAGGTAGATGAAAAGGACATATTTGTATCCGTTCTACATTGCTAAAATAGTGCGATGATAATTGGCCAATCAGCATGAGTATTGTGGATCACGTGACTGCAAAGTGGCGGAAAATTCAAACACACAATAATTATCATATAAATTTGTTATTATTATTTAGTAGTATAAACAGTAAAGTGAGTTAAGATATAAAGATTAAGATAGTAAAAGAGTATGTAATTGATGTTAAATATGCTGTAGTGTATATAAATAATAGGCCTACTTATAATTTGAAATATTATTATTGTTTGGAGATACAGACGTTAACAGATGATCCTAAAAGCTGTTAAGTGAAAGGTAAAGTTACGAGTTAGTATAGTGACTACACCATTACCCTCTACATCACCACCACTACAAGTTTACACCACAACACCACCTTACACCATCACCTCCCTCAACCATTAACAAGACTGAACCATAACCCGGTAACAACGACGCCACAATAGCTAGTGACCTTTTGTGTTCACTAGAGGCCTTTAACAGCCATTAACCACCAACAACAGAGGCGCCACCATGACCTTTCTCCAAGATGAATCACTGACACACACACACGTTAACATTTACCCTAAGAAGAGCAGCCCTGACGTGACCACACCCAAAGTCTCGAAAATTCGTATAATAAACCAAACACCTAAAGATTAAACGGCCCTAGTTTATTATTTTTTACCTGATAATGAAACACCTGGCGGATCTGGTTGGGTGGGTTGGGTTGCTGGGTCGGGTTGGGTTGGGTTGGGTCGGGTTGCTGGGTCGTGGGTTGGGTTGGTCGGGTTGCTGGGTCGTGGGTTGCTTCGGGTTGCTGGGTCGTGGGTTGAGTTGGGTCGTGGGTTGTTGGTCGGGTTGGGTTGAGTCGGCGGGTTGGGTTGGTTGGTTGGGTTGTCGGGTTGGGTTCGTGGGTTGTCGGCGTTGGGTTGGGTCGTGAGTTGGGTTAGGGTTTAATCTTCTAGTGAAATAAACTAGTGCGCGTCTAACCTTCAAGTGATCATAATTATCTAGATAATCCCTTCCACCTCTGAACTGGATATAGGAGAACGCGTTATATCATTATTACATTGCAGACCAGACCAGACCAGACCAGACCGAACCGAACCGAACCAAACCAAACCAACCCGAACCGAACCGAACCGAACCGAACCAAACCAAACCAAACCAAACCAACCCGAACCGAACCGAACCGAACCGAACCAAACCAAACCAACCCAACCCGAACCGAACCAAACCAAAACCAACCCAAACCAACCCCCGGAACCGACCCGAACAGAACCGAACCAACCCGAACCGAACCGAACCGAACCCGAACCGAACCAAACCAAACCGAACCTATATACGGCAGAGAGATGCACCATCATGAAATACCTAGGAACATATTGGCTCTTGATGATCACACGGATGGATTTCAACTCAGGTGTTTGGTCAGTCAACACTCATTTCCCCGGAGTGTGACTGTGATGGATGAAGACAGTCATAATCCCCACTGACTGTGTGACTGGGGTGGATGATGGTCATACTAGAGAATAAGATATAATGATCTAGTGGTAAATTAGAGAGAGAGAGAGAGAGAGAGAGAGAGAGAGAGAGAGAGAGAGAGATTTGTACAGTGTATAATATCTCTTGTGGCATAATGACTGGGCACTACAAAAGCATCTCTAATCACAGGCTTTGTAAAACACACACACACGCTACTACTGTATTCTCTGTACCAAAAAAAATAAATAAATAAAGAATAAATATATAAATAAAAAAATAAATATAAACTTCTTGAAACAACTATTCCTAAACATGATCATTATAATATGAAAGATAAGATTAATTTTTATCAAGTTAATCTCTAAGAAGCAAGACTATTACAAGGTTTTATTGATGTGGGTTTATATTACAAGTGAACATGGAAAGAGGAACATCTGCAACTTATATTAACAAACTGGTATTAAAGATTGAGCTCTGTCGCATGTACACGAACACATAGACAGACAGACAGACAGACACTACCAAGTGACAGGATGATATAAACGAGGGGTGTGCCATGGTAAGTTCAACTCAAGCGTTTCCATCCTGTTGTGATCCCAGAACAATATAACTATTCACAGTGTGAGGGTCATTCTCTATAGCCCACTTTAGACCACTATGACTTTTATAACCACTTCCCACCCCACCCCACCCCACCCCACCCCACCCCACCCCACCCTACCCAACCCAACCCTCAAGAGATGCTAGTGACCTTCTCTCAACTCAGTGGCCAGGTAAATGTGACAGGTGTGTGTGTGTGTGTAATCACACCTGGGTTATTATTTGAGGTTGTTAGTAATTAATGCCTTTGTTTACATCCACCAACAGCAAAAACGTCAATAATAACAAAATTTGAGGACAAAACAATAGGGATTTCTGGGTAATTTAGTCAACATAAGCAAGTGTAATGGAACAAAAACAAAGTGGTTATATTTCCTCTGATGAAAAGATTGATAACAGGTGTAGGAGAGTTTGTTTACAGGAGACTTAAGAATAATGTAGTGGGAAAAAAAATCTCGAGGGTGAAAAGCGAATTTTGTACGTAAAACAACCAATAGTGTTTAGTTCCAGTAACACAAGTATATGACCCGACATTAATTTACAAATGAACGAGTATCATAACCCTGACGAATTTAAGATGAAAAAAATAATATCACAATACCGTCATTACAGAGTGACTAGAACACAAACAGTAGCATACAAAATTAACTGATAAATCAAGTTACAAAATAAAGTTGTGTAAACAATGAGAGAAATAGTTTTATATATAAATTTTAAATAGATGTGGATTTTCTTGCTATTAATTCACTCGCAAACAAGAATATCTCAATGGTAATGACTGATGGACTGAATGTATTGAGGAGAAAAGACGTATTTGATAACGTGTGGACCAGACCAACTGATTCCTAGCAAAGATTTCAGTATTGAGTCCTGAATCATCACCATCATCAACATCACTCTTACACCACTATTATCACCATCACATAACCACCATCACCACTACATAGGCACCACCATCACTTCCACACACCACAACTCCCACACCACCTCCATCACTCCCACACCACCTCCATCATTCCCACACCACCTCCATCACTCCCACACCACCTCCATCACTCCCACACCACCATCCATCACTCCCACACCACCTCCATCATTCCAACACCACCTCCATCACTCCCACACCACCTCCATCATCACTCCCAGACCACCATCAATTCCCACACCACCTCCATCACTCCCACACACTCACCACCACCTCATCCCAGCCCAGATCATATCAACTCACCCCCTCCCCCCCCCGCCACGTGAACCAACACTCCCCAAATACAGCGCTCAAACCAAGAGCTTCCAATTTCATAGAAAGGAAGTCAAGAGCGAGAGCAAACGGGGGAAGTTGCCGCCGCCAAGCCCCGACGATCACGTAAATGTGTTTGACCAGTGGAGTGTTGGCGCGTCCCGATGCCTGACCTCGACCCTGGCTTCTGCTCCATTCACGCTTATTCCCCACACCAGGTTATTTGCTCTCAAGGGGGGGAGGGGGGACAGTGTAACTCATCTGTTTTCGAGATCTTTAACATGTGACGTGATGTTTACTGTCCGATGCGCCATTGTTTGTTGACGTTAGGTGAGAATTGTTTGTCCCTGGGGTGGAATTACTATTACGACAAAATACGAGAATATTGTACTCACACGTGAAATAGCATGCTTCTTCTATTTACTTATTTACTTATTTCAATCTTATTACACCCAGTTATATACACTTATCTACAGCCGATAATAACATAAATAGCTTCAATGTATCCAACAGCAGTTCTCAAGCGGCGGGCGGTTGGGCTGGTGCTCTAGCTAGTGGATCCACTTCTCATCGCCACACATTTTCCTCCACATTTCCGTCACTTATTTAACCAGCCGTGAAAAGCATATATATGACTGTTAATTGACTAAGACGTGATTTGAGGATTTCAAACGTCTATTTCAAGTTTCTTTCTTAATTATGTATACATGATTTATATTCATATACTGTATACATGGTACGGACATTATGATTTGTGGATAATTTTATGTATAAAATATTAAAACATACACTAAGAGGTAATTATATAAAAAAAATATCTTAAAATTAATTAATATATTTTTCAATTGTACACACATATATATAATGAAGTAAAACATTGAAATAAATTGGTATATATTCCATATGATTTATTCGTAAGTATAAACTCAAATGGAATCAATATATTAGGACTGAGTTATAATTATAATGTTCCAGTGTGTGTAGTTTCTTTTGGTCTAAAATGGCAAGCGGCTTTGAAGGGGGGGGGGGTGTATCTGATTTCAATGTTCAATTTGGTGATATTATAATTTTTAGTATTCATTAGAAGGTATATTATACTTTTACCCATCCAGACAATACAGTATTTTTCACCGCTCTTCACTTTCCCTTCATTATCTTGTCTAACCTTACTCTCTCTCTCCTTCCCGAGCACACTGACACCCTGTATAGCAAAGGTCGACCAAAGTTCTTCTTCTTCTTCTTCTTCTTCTTCTTCTCCTTCTTCTTCTCCTTCTTCTCCTCCTCCTCCTCCTTCTCCTCCTCCTCCTCCTCCTTCTTTTAATCTTCTTCTTATTATTATTATCACTACAACTTCGGGGAGCGTAACGGAACAGCATCAAGGTAAAGACTCATCAATGTTATTTGTTCTTGGAGACGCCTTTATGACCCCTTCCCCCAAACATCACGATTATACGGTCAAAATTAGGCTTAACTTCTTCACGTCAAGATTAACTTCACCTGACAATGTTTTCTCCACTTCATAATATTAAATTTTTATGTTTATGTAATAATTTGTAAAAGTTTTGAAAAGTTTTGAAAAGTTTGTTTACAGAGGAAGAAAAGTTTCCGGCGACCATAATTACATGTTTACACCTTTAAAAAAATAAACCTGAGGAAAACTAAAACATAAAATAGGTAAAAAATAAATAAATAACAAATAAATAAATAAATAAATATATTGCAAAATATCTGACGGCAAAAAAAAAAAGTTACCCCTTGTGGGAAAATAAGGAAACTCTGGCAAGGATGAAGTTTTAAAATTTGTCTATATATTAGGAAAAAAAAAACAGTATTGTGAATGAAACTTTTGGACATTTGGTAAAATTCGAGAACGTTTAGGTAAGGACGCACCTGTAATACATTATAGTTACCTGTATAATTATTTTTAAGATTATTATTATCATTATTTGTTTTATTATTATTATTATTATTATTATTATTAATAGTAGTAGTAGTAGTAGTAGTAGTAGTAGTAGTAGTTTTGTTATTATTATTATGGAGTACAACAGTCGGTCTTCTCATCATATACAATACATCAGCCTCACATAAAACTCACATACAAGCGTTATACATCACAGCGTCACATACATCACCACATCACATACATCACCACATAATACATCACAGCGTCACATACATCACCACATCACATACATCACCACATAATACATCACAGTGTCACATACATCACCACATAATACATCACAGCGTCACATACATCACCACATCACCACATAATACATCACAGCGTCACATACATCACCACATCACAAACATCACCACAAAATACATCACAGCGTCACATACACCACCACAACATCACATAAACTTACACATCCATTTTACAGTTTAATAATATGCAAATGTGTTTATCGTGGCGAGTTTTATCCATTCCGCTTCCCTAAATAATCCTTCAATTAGACGTACGAGAGAGATGCACCAGTGACCACATTACTTTGTTTCTTTATTCACAAACGTCGATTATTTATTAACCGGTACAGAAGGTTCGGCCATGTAATACGGCGGTGTCGCTGTAGTCCCTCTGTATTATACCCGAAATAATTACATAATACAGGAATTGATATGTGATTGGTGTTATGGGGTAAATTTAGTGATACAGAAGTGGGTTGTGGGTTATACTGTAATATTTAAAGGGAACAATTCTATGTATTTTGGTTAGTCTTGTTTCTCCAAGGATGAGGAGAAGAGGTTAGTGTGTAACTGTATAACACACACACACACACACACACACACACACACACACACACACACACACACACGTACGTTAATGTAGTTATGTGTAATAGGAAAACCCTGAGGATATTATTCGACAGTGGAATGGCAGTGTCACTAAACTTGGTAATTTTGATCAACATATAACAAGGTCCATAAGATAAACCTTTAGTAAAAATTGCATTAATATTGACCAATAGTTGTCATGGTAACAGTTTGCGCAATGATAACCAAGATTTTTCGGCCGCCAAAGAAAACGACGATATGAGACAGTCCCCCAGGGGTGACTATATTAATTAACAGTCCTGCCACGGTAACGGATGGCGGGCAGGGTTTGGATTCGTGAAGATGATTTTAATTTACATTTCCTTATCACTGAAAACTCTGAATAATTATCAAAATACCCGTGAAACATTATATAGTTATATCATGTCATATAAGGAATAAAATAAATATATTATCACTATCAACAAAGGTAAAATTAATCTGTACAAACAACATACTTTGGCACAAGGTATCTAACACAATATCATACCTGTGCTTTGTACGTCCACCAGACCTCCCTTTATATACGAGAGAACAACTGCACTTGACGCTTCTCTGACTAAAACTGACATTTGACACAGTCTTAAATAAGATGTCGTGTGGGGCAGTGTGGGAGGAGCACACTGTATACTAAGCCTTCTGTACACACACACAAGGAAAGTGTAATCACCCGCTTTCACCTCCCAAACTGTAAAGCTAAGTACCCTTCCACAGTTGGGTGTGCTAAGGGTGCTCCGAGCTCGAACCATGGACCCTAGCACAGAGACAAGCGTTGTATCCACTCAGCCACTGTGGTTTCAGGCAAAATAATTTCATGAATGCAAGAATCAGGTCTGAAACGAGGATAAATTTTGCAAACACACAGACGAACGAACAGAAAGACCGATGTCATAATGAGAGAGAGAGCCAACACTTCTCTGTACGATGGTAATTATCTCCACCCCCCCCCTTTAGTCCTATCTTTACCTAAAAGTTCGAGTCATTACATGAAAGAATTACTCCATTAGTTATCAAAAAAGTTAAAATATTTTCCCCAAGATACACGAGCAAATACTTTAATTTACCTATCAGGTGTGTGAGGGAAGGAAGGGAAACACAGCAACACATTTTCATCTCTTTTCTACACACACAGACACACACACACACAGACACACACACACACAGACACACACACACACACACACACACACACACACACACACACACACACACACACACACACACACACACACACACACACACCTGACCTACCGTATATTACACCCCGGATTAAAAGATTTGTGCAAGTAGCGACACACACAACCTTTCATCTCACTGACAATAACCTCTGCGGACTCCTTCGGGAAATACACGCTGGAAAAATTAGTCTTGCTATTCGGCCAAGCTACAACACTAGTAGTAGACAGATAGACAGAGATAGGGACAGACTTGGAGAAAAAAGAGACAGAGATAGAGAGAAAAAAAAAGAGAGAAAATGAAAGATGGGGGAAAAAAAGGGAAAGAATGAAAGAAAAAGAAGAGGGGTGGAAGGGGAAATACATAGGTGTGGGTAAGGGGATGGACGGTATGAGTAGGGGTGAGAGGTAGGTGTGGAAAGTCATACAAGAGAAGAAATTCACATTTTCTATAAGCCACTAATCTCCGTTTTCTCTTGTTCAAATTTTCAGCATAGACTAAAGTTTTAAGTTTAATCATAGTGTGTACTGAGGTCACGTTTCCTTGTTTCATTCAATTCTCGTTTATTTCCGAAGTAACAAACAAACTTAAAACAAGAGTTACTGTATTTGTAAAGTGCGTAGGACGAGTGGACACAGCACTAGCTTCCTGTTCTAAAGGGTGTTGGTTCGATCCCACGCGGGTACCGGACTACATAAATTGGGTTATGTGCTTTACTGGCCAAGTTCCTTCCTCTACCTGTACTGTTGTTCCTCTACCTGTACTGTTGTTCCTCTACCTGTACTGTTGTTCCTCTACCTGTACTGTTGTTCCTCTCTACCTGTGCTGTTGTTCCTCTACCTATACTATTGTTCCTCTACCTGTACCGTTATCCCTAAACTGGATAAACAAAATCGAATCAATATTCACAGCAAGACAGGAGCCCAAAAACCTGGATATTTTTTAACGAGTATCAAAGAGCTCCGGGCAGTAGCGGGCCAGCGTGTACCTTTTATGGGTCAACACAGGGCTCTAAAAATATCCTTTTCCTCCCTCCTACTACTACTACTACTACTACTACTATTACTAGTATTTTTATAAACGTGGCCTCCAGCCTCCCCCAATAATCAAACCTTCGCCGCCATTCTATTTTACCTCAAAATTCAATGACTAAAACAAAAGTAGCCACCCTAGCTGTGTTGAGTTAGTTAAGCCGCTGATCTATGCGGCATTCAGTGACTGTTGCCTCCAAGTCAATATCTGCGACTACTACTACAAGCCTTTTCCTGCCTACTACTACTACTACTACCACTACTTTGTCTTCTACTTCTACTACTACTACTACTACTACAAGCCTTTTCCTGCCTACTACTACTACTACTACCACTACTTTGTCTTCTACTTCTACTACTACTACTAGCCTTTTCCTTCCTACTACTACTACTACTACTACTTTGTCTTCTACTTCTACTACTACTACTAGCCTTTTCCTTTCTACTACTACTACTACTACTACTACGCATTCGTGAAAATAAAATGGTAAAAAACGAAATATTAAGAGTTCAGATCACTTGAATATAATACACTATATAAACGTACACACAAACACTCACATACATAGATACATACAGACACAGTGAAATACACAAACAAACTCATACATACACACATACAAAGGCAGACAGATAAAGACATAGCAGCCACACAAACAAATAAAGACAAACACAAACAAACAGACAGACAGACAGACAAAAGCGACTACTGTACATAAGACAACCAAGAAATAATAAATTTATAACCCATACACAAACACTACTGAAGACTTGCTAAAAATAACAAAATAAATTATCCCCCAAAAAATATTTCTTGAAACAACCCAAAAAATAGAGTGGACGAGGTTAGTCTATGTACACGATCTGATTTTCAAATTTGTTGGAAAAAAAAAATATAGTTAAACATCTTGAGGCGGAACGGAAAACGTGATTGATTATTCTTATAGGATATAATGACGACAAAAACTGTTTTTTATCTAACCGACCCAACCAGCTACCGGCTGCTGGTGACGCTGACAAACTGCCTGATGGATAGTGGGCCCTCGGTGTTGGTGGCGGGGGGGGGGGCCTTGGGTCTTCAGGAGGAAGCCCCCCTCCACAGGATTTGAGGGAAAAACGCCCCCTTGGGACTTAAGAGAAGAGGGCCCCCTGGGACTTGGAGGAGGAAAGTCTGTTGGGTCTTAGGGAAGAAGGGACCAGTGAGATTTGGGGTCTTGGTGAGGTAGGCCCCCTGAATCCTGGGGGACTAAGACCTCTTGAATCTGGGGAAGGAGGGCCTACTGGGTCTTGGGGTAGATAGGCCTCCTGGCTCATGGGATATAAAGCAAGTGTATATTTTTTTTCAGAATGCAGAGGGTAAGGTGTCCAGAGCAGCACCACTGTACACAAAACCTAAGAGAAGGTTTGTGTGGCACAGGCTATACGAGCTTGATCTTTGTGTGTGGAGGTGAACGCCAGACACTTTATTGCTCGCACTGGCAATGTTTTTTTTTTGTTTTTTTTTGTACAGGTCAGTAACTCTGGATATGACTGATGCCGTGACAATGAGTGTGTGATTTAATGGGAAAGTTTCATGCCTTTTTAGGGACGTATGAAAAAGAGAAACAACAGGAACAATGATTTTAGGGAGAGAACGAGTGAACAAGGATCAATATTTTACGAAATGAGTGAAGAAAAATGAACCAATACGGGAAGTAGTGTCGTTATTAAGTACGCCACACGTGTTACAGAGTTTCCAGGAGTTGGTGAAAATAATGGGTGATAATGGAGAACCTGTAGAAGAACTGGACTTATTCTGGGGTGTACGTCTTCAGGAGCAAAGAGAAGAGCCACCACGTCAGCAGGCGAGTCACAAGATACGTAATGGAGAACAAAAGAAGGAGATGGGGGAAGAAGAAGAAGGAGGCAGGGGAGGTAGAAGAGAAAATAAAAGAAGGTAGAATAATAGGACGGGGGATGATGATAATGAGAGAGAGAAGAAAGAAATGGAGGAAAGAAGGAGAGGAAAGGCTTACAGAAGATAATAGTCATTGCTTTGTTGGCATAAGAACACAAGGATATTATCACAGTTATTTTAATGTTTTACTTGGAAGTTACTTAACAAATGTGAGGTGGAGTGTAAGACGGTGTAGTTATATTGTTGTGTTTATTACAATATGTCTAGTTATCTTGCTCCATCTCCTCCACCCTACTACATCCATGGTCCCCTCAACTAAAGATAACACAATGAATCCAACTAGTTATCTTAAAAAAAAAACATATCTCGTTTTATATCTTATGGTACTTAACGACATTCATAACAAGGTTTTTCTTCTTAGTTGTAGCGTAAAGTCATATTAAAAAAAAACAGCCAAACAGACAGCCTTGACGACTGCTGAGGGAATCAAGCTAACCTAACCTAACCCATCCCAACCTAACCTAACCCATCCCAACCTAACCTAACCCCTTTACACAGAGGAATAACGATGAAGCAGTCTTAAGAAAAATCAAAACTTTACTCCAAAACTGTCCAGAAGTAAATCAATAATAGACCTTAAACAATCCATAACAACCTACAAATTCCAATCTAAAACAAATAAATCTCCAGCGTTCA
The DNA here is from genome assembly GCF_018991925.1 of Homarus americanus. NCBI lineage: Eukaryota > Metazoa > Arthropoda > Malacostraca > Decapoda > Nephropidae > Homarus > Homarus americanus. The sequence continues at coordinate 174,751 of NW_024755093.1, forward strand.
TCCCACCTTCAGGAGCCTGTAGGAGAAGTCATTGAGAAAGATGCTTCCGAACTCTGATGCTACGACACCAAGATGGCGGCTAATAAAGACATCGACCCTAACCCTTGATTATATTCCGTAATTAAGGAGTCGTCTATAAATTTGCACCCAGACCAATAATATTATCCTCATCATAGTGACTAAGAGATGTTGGTGCCTGGACAGAGAGTATATACATAGCTGGGTCGTCACGGGGAGTATACATAGCTATGTGTTAAGTCTTATTTGGCCTTGACACGAAAAGTATACATAGCTGGGCCCTATCACGGGGAGTATACATAATTGTGGCTCTTATATCTTTGGCCTTGACACGAAAAGTATACATAGCTGGGCCCTATCACGGGGAGTATACATAGTTGTGGCTCTTATATCTTTGGCCTTGACACGGACAGTATACAGTACATAATTATCTGTTGTTTTAGGCCTTATCACAAACAATATACATAGCTATTTGTTTAGTCTTAGCGCTTAGGACAGGCAGTATACATAAACTAAATTTGACGACAGTAAGACCTACTTGACACAAAATGCTACCAATGAGGATCCTAGAGTAAAAATAATCAGTACTATAACACAAAGGAAGTTAGTGAGGCGTGAAGGGGAGAGTTCCTGAGTGTAACTATTTACATTTCGTTACGTCCTGATGATCGACAGAGATAGAGGCACACGGGAACTAATAAATAAGGAATAATGAAAGATGGAAAATTTGTAGGGTGTGGAGAAGGGAAATTGAGATAACGAAGAGAGAGAGAGATAGAGAGAGGGAGAATGAATTATCAAATGAAACGTGAAACATGAGTTGTAAGAGAGAGGTAGGATATTAGCGAGAGGGGATGAGAGACAAAGGCGATGATGGCAGGAGAAGGAAAGACATTAAAAGCAAGGGAAAGAGGGAAGGGAAGGGGGAAATAAACTAATCGTAAAGGTAGGGAGGAAGAGGAGGAGGAGTACAAGTAGGAGAGAAAAGGAAGAGGAAGAGAGAAAAGGAGGAGGAGGAAGAGGAAAGAGGAAAGAGGAGGAGGAAAGAAGTAGAGAAAAGAAGTAGAGGAAAGAGGAGAAGGAAAAAGTGGTAAGCGGAGAAGAATGTCACGTGGGTAATACTCTTGGTGAAAGGTGTGTGTGTGTGTGTGTGTGTGTGTGTGTGTGTGTGTGTGTGTGTGTGTGTGTGTGTGTGTGTGCTACGGGAGTAATTCAATTATCGGATGTTAAAAGTTACAGTGGCAGATTAATTTTCACTTTCGTCTCCCAACAGCCAGAGAATAAAAATATATTAAGCGTAGACTCTGGGATGTGAATTCTGAATTAAGGTTAGGTTAGGTTGAGAATATAGACGAAAGAAGTTATTAACCCTCCTAAATTTTCAACATATCCTGAATACGAATAAATTCCTATTATCTTTATTGAACTCGGCTCCAAATAAATTATAATATGGATAATTCCTTTAAACGGGGTTAACTAATATTGGGGTGAATGTAACTAGAAAATGAAAACTTCTAGATTTATAAATTTCTTGTATGTCATTTAAGTAAATATTCAGGAAAAGTTTCTAACCAATATAAAACACAGACGGGATATAAAACACGAATATCAAATGGTAGTAAAACATGCGAGATCATAATCATCTCTATGACGTTTAACTAAGTATTAAAAATCATCGCATTTCAGAAAATATAAAAAAACATGACCATTCAGTATAAATAAGAATAATAATGTCATTTCGCTAAATACTTGTACTGAATAAGACTGATAAAATCTTACTCACAAAATCTCCATACGAGGTAAAGTTTTCTGAAGGACAGACGACCAACCTGAACTAAAACACAGTAATTAAGGTTTCGTCGGATACATGGCGCTATAAATGTACAAAAACAGCGAAATAAAAATTAAAGTATAAAAAAATAATATGGATATTGTTCCTGTCAAGCAAGAACTTCACCACCACCCAACGGCTCTTGGGTCGACCTCGTCTCGACTCGCCAAACGAAGCTTCGAATAAGAATTCCTAGAGAATGGCTGGATGGCGGGATATTGATGTCCTTCCTCAGTTGAGTTTTGAGAGCTTCTGATCCTGTGTTCACACGTGAGGGAACTGCTGAGGAGGTGGAGGTGCAGTGCGGCCCTTCCCACCTGAGAGAGGATCACATGCCCACCCCCATCCTATCTTTTCCATAAATGAGTCACTTCCTTCCTCGCACATCATCGAACGACGCCTCGATCATCTCTGTCATCCATTACCTTTCACACTGTTTAATTTGGAAGTACTTAATATTTTAATACTGAATAGCATGAAACACACACACACACACACACACACACACACACACACACACACACACAGGGGAATTGAAATTTACCCACACCTTTTTTTGGGTGACGAAGAAAAGAACTCGAATTGAATTCCATAAAAATATCAACAGTGTCCCCAAGAACACACAATTTTGCCATGACCAGAAAAAAAAAAAGATTCTTGGACGAGGAACAAATTTCACTACAAAATATTTTATCTTCAACTAATAAAAGCTTCTAAAACTGTCTATTATTATTACTATTATTATTATTTTTATTAACATATGACATGATACAACTATAAAAAAAAATCACATGAAGATTAGCCACCCCAGCTTATTTCACCTGATGATTAAACACCTTAATGCTATCTGAGGGTTAGGTTAGGTTTTAGGTTAGGTTAGCATTGGGGTGGTTAATATAAAGGTGAAAATAAGCTGGGAGACTAATCATCAGGTGAACCCAAAAATATAACAGATCCAGAAAAAAAACACGCAGGAACCTAAACGTCAATACACCTTTATAAATCTTCTTAGACTGTCTTTGCTATTGTCTACACTATGTACACTTTCTCAACCCATGTAAACGTATATGATAAATTTACTGAATAAATATCAACCGAATATTTTAAAAAGGAAGTGAAACCAAAAATTTTAACTATCGGGGTTTTGATTTACACAAGAACATGTCTACTTGGGTAGTGTGTTCTCAGCTTGTAGTCTTGTATATACAGGTAATATATATTTTGGTTCATTTCCCCTCTCAGTAAAAGAAGAGAAGTCACTTTGTTGACGTGTTATTCAAGCGGGGAAAAATAACAACAAAAAACAATAGTCTGGGTTTTTTTTTCCCTGTTTTTTTTAACCTTTGGTCTCAAACAAAACGCGCAAAAATTCGATAATTTTTTGTAGAATGTTCAACACTTTTATTACTCAACATGACTAAACTTGTTCAGTCGCCAAACACAAACAAACAAAAAAAAACATTAAAACTGATATTGTCTTTTCTCTCTGATTTGGTTCGCTGATGACCCGGACACACACACACACACACACACACACATTACATACGTCTTACTGATTGTGTTAGACGTGTTGTATACTGGACTGTAAGCCAAACGATAATACTTGGTTATAAAATCGACCTAAAAAAAATTACACCTTAGTTCATTACATCGTTGATTATTTCACACCTGTTAGACATAATACAATACATAATTTCAGACACATCACTCTATCATTAAAGTATTTTTTTTTCTTAGTAACAACAAGAATAAGTAATATACAACAATATTATTTCAAACCTCAGTCGCTGTTTCTAAAAAAAATAAATAAAAAATAAAAAATAAACAAAAATGGCCGCCAAACTAGCATATTTAATTCTAGATAAAAAAAAAATGTCTGAACTCATAGTGTGGTCCTCAAATTTTACAGCAAATATAAATAAAATCCCTACGACATTTCATACACGAACAGACATACAGACGGACGGACGTAAATAATGTTATTCAAAGGGGAATTTTTGTTCTTGCTTTACCGGAGGGAACAACTAAGAACTATGAGGAACCTTTATGTTGACTGTCAGAACCTAACCTAACCTAACCTAACCGTAGGTCGGGATTTTTAAAGCTGCTTCCTCCCTTAACTTTCTCTCGTAACAGAGGAGGAAAGAACATTTGAAATAATGGTCCAGTACTTTTTTCATGGCAATTTGGACGCTATACTGTTTATCATCTATTTCTCATACCTTAAGTGAAATAGTTAGCTGCGTCCATACTAACCCAACACAAGACAACACAAGAACTAAAGTTAATGTAGGTTCAAACTATGTATAATGTAGGTTCAAACTATGTATAATGCAGGTTCAAACTATGTATAATGTAGTTTCAAACTATGTATAATGTAGGTTCAAACTATGTATAATGTAGGTTCAAACTATGTCTTAATCTCACCATTTCCAGAATATAACAGCGTCACCAACTGGACTCTGATTATATCTTGTCTACAACACCAGTGGAATAAATGTACATCAATATATTTTACCGGAAATACGTATAGAGATATTGACATTCTCCTATGACGTCACTATTGTACTTACCTGTGGTGAGGGTGGTAGTCCTGCTGATGACGGTGCCGGTAGGGTTGGCAGCCTTGCAGCGGTAGGTCGAGCGGGTGAGATGACCTCCGCCTGGCGTAGCTGGTGCCACCCACAAGGATCCATTGGGCAACACCTCCCTGTAATTCAAGATGGAGTGTTACTTATACCTCAAGTAACAGAAGATGGAGTGTTGCTTATACCTCAAGTAACACAAGGTGAAGTGTTACTTATACCTCAAGTATCACCAGATGGAGTGTTACTTATACCTCAAGTAACACAAGGTGGAGTGTTACTTATACCTCAAGTAACACAAGGTGGAGTATTACTTATACCTCAAGTAACACAAGGTCAGGGTTACTTATACCTTAAGTAACATAAGGTAGGGGTGTCTCTTATCATTTCTGTTACACGTTACACTTAATAAGATTCTTCTCGACATTCAAGATTACATAAAGATGGCGGCTAAACTATACAGGGACTATACAGGAACTATACAGGAACTATACACCAACCCCCTGACCTCCCAGTAATAGGAAATGGAAACTTGTAACTTTTTTTCCCTATTGTATATTTAATTCACGTGAAGTTACTCTCTTGCTTCATAGTTGTAAGTTAATGTGAAGTTATTCTCTTGCATCATAATTGTAAATTAAGTGTAGTTACTCTTATTTCATAGTTGTAACATACGTGACTTAACTATTGTGACTGTTCACTATTTTCCCTCCCTGTGATGTACACTTCCGGTTAACACGGCCATGTATGTAAACAGACGCAGACAATAAATCAAATTCTGACGCGAAAATTGAAGCGAGAAAATCAGATTTCACCGTTAAAAGTTAAAGGCATTAAAATATTTATTGTTTACTAGAATGGACAACGTTTGGGCGGGAGAGTCGTATAGTCAATAACAAAACAATTAAGAACATTCTGCACGTCAATAACAAAACATTCTGTGCGTCACTAACAAATATAAGAACATTTTGCGCGTCAATAACATCATAAGAACATTCTGTGCGTCAATAACAAACACAAGAACATTCCGTGCGTCAATAACAAACATTCTGCGCGTCAATAACAAAAAAACATTCCGTGCGTCAATAACAAACACAAGAACATTCCGTGCGTCAATAACAAACATTCTGCGCGTCAATAACAAACAAAAACATTCCGTGGGTCAATAACAAACATAACAACGGATTCAAATATAACAAATAAATGCTGCTCTTATCGCGTAATTAATTTCTTTTTGTTAAGAACTTGAGAATTTCTCCTAATATTTACAAACTGTGTCAACATTTACGTAAACAGTCGTCTTCCTGATCTTCTTCTCGGTAATTCACTCATGCATCTCATTACTAAGGAAGTTTATGACTTAATAATTCAACAATTTTACTGTAACTTTGATATTTTATTTTGTATTTTGTTTCTTTTCGTATTTTAGTTTGTATTTTGTGTACTGTATTATGACGTTTTATTTTGTATCTATGTGTTATCAAGTTTTAATCTGTATTTTGTATTCTCTGGATGTTTCAATGTATATATTGACTTAACAGCGACAACAAGTATTTACAGAGTGATGAGAGGGAGAGAGAGAGAGAGAGAGAGAGAGACGCTGTGCTGCCTGAAAGTTATTATGGTAATGATGGTAGCTCTCTCTCTCTCTCTCTCTCTCTTTTTCCTTCCTCTATCTCTCTCTTCTCCCCTCTCTCTCCCTTTCCCCCCTCTCCCTCTCTTTCCCGCCCCTCTCTCTCTCTCCTCATGGATTTACCAAGAGCCAGAAGCTATAAGACGCCCCAGAGTCCACCAGACCCCCGGAAAGAGGTCAATCACTCCCTCTTGCATATCTTATCTTCAACCCCTGGAGAGAGTTCTGTACAGCACTGGGGTTCCATGCCTCGAAGAATGCCACGATGAATTGTGTTCCTGTAACTATGAGATGAGAGAACGTATCATGTAAAGTAAGAGATGGGAGATAGGAAAATGTATCAGAGTCCATATCTAAGAGAGGAGAGTACGTATCATGTTAGGTTTGAGTCCGTACTGATGTGATGAGTGAATGTATTTTGAGATAATACAAATCTCCCCTGAATGTAATTTCGATATCCTTTTAACACCACCATATATTTTTTCTCCCATAACTTAAAAGTACACCAGTTAGATATATCTTTTAGTAATCCATTGATCATGAAAATATAACGAAGAAAAAAGCTGCAAGTCCGTTCATTGTTCTTCAGAGGTAAATCTTTTTCCTTCTTATTTTTCCTCCTTCCCTGCCTCACCACATCCATCCCAATCACTCACAGGTACTCGTGGGAAGGTAATTTACGACACGAGCCACCCACCTTCACCCCCGAAATCAGCGTTTGCAAAGTTGGTAACAAGATAAAGACTCGGCAAATTGATTTAAGAGTCTTCCACCAGCTCCTCATCCTTCTGGCTTATCTCTTGGAAGAAAACGGAGGAGACGAATAGTGGAGCTTTAGGGTAGACTTGACTAAATGAATTTAATTTACACACACACACACACACACACACACACACACACACACACTAACTCGCTTAACTGAGGCTAAGATAGGTGTTTATCGCAGTCTATTGTTAAGTGAATGTTATTTTTTTTTATCACACAGGGATGAGAATTAATAGTCATGGCAGTCTCAGTGTTATAATTTCAATGGTATTTTTAAGTGTCATGTTTACCCTATCACGAACAGCTATCACGGATGATTATGGTTTATATCTCAAATTTAGGTGAGATATTTAGTATTTTTTCTGAGAATCACTTTCCCTGGGTTTATCACACGCAAGAGAGCTGCTGAGACGAATGGTGTAGACTTGCCTAAATGTGTTCAATTTGCACAGGAATTCACTTAAATGGGTTTGAATTTATAGGCTTTCCTGAAACTGATATTGAGAAGCTGTCGGGTGGATTAAATTGGTGTATTTTTCTTCCACGTGGCCATGACCTGATTAACAATTCCTACAAGAAGGAATATTTCTCTTGATCCTCTCTAAGCAATGGTCTGATTCTCTTCCTTCGACGTAAATTTCAACTTTGACGTAAATTCTCGATTCCCCTCCCCCCAATAAAAACACCAACCAACCAACGAAATAAATAAATAAACAAATAAATAAATAAGAATCAATAAAAAAAAAAGTATTGATCTCAAATTCTCAAAACTTTCCATTCTCTTTCTAACTTGAGATGTGAGACCGCAACTAACTGGCTCACTTAAGTTACGGTATATAAGGAAGGCGGCGGTTAATTAACATAAGATCGTAACTGTAACTAACTGTAACTAGACGCCTGAGATTAGTGACCCCTGGTGGCAGTTGATCACACTACGTCTGTTTTTCTTTCCAGGAACAACAACAACAAAGCATCAACAAAAATCAACGACAACAACAAAACTACAAAAACAGTATCGTAGGAGATTAATTTTCAACGGGAAACTTATTGTGTACTGTAGGTCGGCCATGATCCACCACCCCGCTCAGTAGGGAACGAGTCTATCAGCTTGGTTCGTTTATAAGGGAATTTGTTTTATTTTATTTTTGTATTTTTTAATTTCTTTACATTTTATTTTGATTTTATTTATTTATTAAGTTATTTTTATTTTATTTATTTATTTATTTTTATTTTATTTATTTTTGTTTTATTTATTTACTTATTTTTATTTTATTTACTTATTTATTTTTATTTTATTCATTTATTTATTTATTTTTATTTTTTTTTTATTTTTTATATATTTACTAGTTTGTATGACAAAACATCAAAGCTTATTACTCCCACTAACTTAACATGACCTAACTTAGATAAATTTGGCCTAAGTTAATATCTAACCTAACCCTACTTGATTCAGTACTTGAAGCTCATGTAGCCGTAGTTAAACCTACTCTTAGACAAACCTAATCTAACCTATATTAAACTTACAATAGCTTAAGTTAAACCTAATCTAACCATTGTTAACATAAAATAACCTAAAGCAGTCAGACTTAACCTAACCTAACCTAACCTAACCTAACCTCATATTCACACTATTACAATAAAAGTATTATCCAGACCACAATATTACCCTCACTCTAGTATTATCCAGATCATAATATTATCCACCCCAAAGTATTATCCACTTATCCACCCCAAAGTATTATCCACATTATTATCCATCGTATGAGAGAAGACTGATCCACATTATCTATCTATCTATCTGTTATTATTAAGCACCATTAATTTGTATTTCAGATTAGGAAACAAAATTTACCACAGGAAAATTATACTGTTTTTTCGTCTTGGCTGTAAGGTAAACAAAACGCCGCCATGAGACCTCCAGTGAAACTATACATGACGTCACAGCCCCCGAGCCGGACATGATAATTATGGTGTGAACTCATCTACATAAAACCCAAGTCATTTATATGATTAATTAACCAAGCAAATGAGACAATTAGCCATTTATCATACAAACTAATTAGAAGGGCAAATTAAATTCTTTGTGATGGTGTGGGACAGGATTATATGAATTAGTCTTTTATTAAATATTGTATATAATATTATGTTGATACTAACACCCAAGACGCTATAATTTCCATGATAAAAATATTAATATGATTGTCTTGCGCCTGCGTGAACGAACAACATCGCCTGGCGTTATCTATCCAACCCGATTATAAAAGCTACACCAGATGAACGTTCGCCCGTCTTCTGCCTGCACTGACGCTGGTAAAACAGATTAATGTGATTCTCGACTGGATCCCAAGAGACAGGAAAAAGATAAATAAATATACAGGTCTTAGGAGGAGTTGTAGAAGGACGGGGAGTAACCAGAGACAGGAGTGTGTGTAGGAGTAGGAGAGTATCCTTCATCCTACAGCTGTGTGATAGCCTGGATTAGCTGCAGGGACATTAACACTGACAGACATTTGACACTGATACACTGAAATTGACACTGACAGACATTTGACACTGACTTTAACCACATATTGACACACACTGACACTAAATTGACACTGCCATTCACACTTACACTGATAAATAAAACCACCCGACCTAAAACCATCCCCCCCTACACCCTCAAGGCTCCTTTACTTAAAACACCCATCTACACAAAACAAAGTGACATAAATTTCGTAAAGCTATTGACCTTATTATACCTTAAAATTAATTAGTGATATTACATTAGATAATTAAGAGTATTTAACCTTGTAGCCATCATAGAAAAATACGATTTGTGTTTTGTTTTATACACGTTTATGTTTTTATTGTTGTGAGTACTGGAGATATTTAAATGACCATCCACTCGCTTAAAAATGATAGTCATACATACATACATACGAATTTGGCCTGTTATTAATCAACAAATTACATAAAATAACATAATAATACTATATATTCAGGTGTATTCATAATAACTCCAGGTAGAGATAACTTTCATAACCCCTCCCTACCCCCACCACTACCTCACCCACCCCTCCTCCCTCCTCCACCCACCCACCCCTCCTCCACCCACCCCCACTCACTCACCCCTCCTCCACCCACCCTCCACCCACCCCTCCCACCCACCCCCTCCTCCCACCCACCCCTCCTCCCACCCACCCCCACCCACCCCACCCCTCCTCCACCCCCCCCCCCTCCTCTACACCACCTCCTCCTCCCACACCTAGGCAAAGGCACCACACTCAACCTTTATGCAGTTCAGACAGAACATATTCCTCTATATCCTCCTGTGTTAAAATAAAAAGCCTTTTGAGGTTGAAGTCTCATTTTAATATCAAGTTTATCTCTCTCTCTCTCTCTCTCTCTCTCTCTCTCTCTCTCTCTCTCTCTCTCT
>NW_024755093.1:187500-195000 GCF_018991925.1 Homarus americanus
AACCTAACCTAACCTAACCTAAACCCTTCCTGTATACCACATATCACGAGACATTTAGAATACTGGTAGCTCTCTCAACCCTCTCTGATCACCGTGACCTTATTTGGCAGTTTGAGATAAAAGTGTTACACCATCCTCCGCACCATCATCTACCGCCACCTGAAGTTACTCGTCCGTGAATTGTTTTGTTCGACATAAATGTATCCAGCCCATACGACCTTGTACTGATCGCTACAAGAACAGACTCATTCTTGTGTGTTCAGGCCTTGTCCCTCTTTTGGTTAGGTTAGGTTAGGTTAGGTAAACGCCTCTCTCCCTCATGTTGTTTGTGTTATATAGAGTTATAGATTAGTTATGTCTCCTGTGTATTTTTAGCTTATTGTTGCACACACACAGACATACACACAGACATACACAGTCACACCCACACACCCACCTCACCCATCAGACATATCACCAATAACATGATATGGATTTAGCAACAGAAGAGCGGGAGGGGGAGGGTCCCAGTGTACTGTGTATGTATGTATGTATGTATGTATGTATGTATGTATGTATGCGTTTGTTTATATCATATTTGTCGGACATACAGAGCTCTGAATCATAATACAACAGCTTTCAACCCCCCACTCACCAAATAAACAAAAAACTGACTCACCCAATTTACATATTGTTTTCAAAACCTATGTTCACGTGTTGTGTTTGGTTATACTTTTTAAATGAATTTCCAAAATTACCTCCCCCTCGTCAACTCTCTCCTCCTCCCCCTCCCTCCCTCTCGCTCGTCAACCCCCCCTCTCTCTCTCTCTCTCTCTCTCTCTCTCTCTCTCTCTCTCTTCCTGGCTCAGATACTTTCTCCCTCACCACCTCCCTCCTCCTTTGCCAACCACCCCTCCTCCCTCCGTCATTGTTGTCACATCATTGTTGTCACTATATACACTGTCATCACCTCAAACTATTAATTATATCGACCCAGTTTCTCAATAGACTCGTAAGATAACGTAAAATAACTTAATAACCTCTTAAATAATAACAGGAGGAGAACATGACGTAATAACAACAACCAGTACACCACAACACACCTCCTCTCCCCCAACCTCCCCACCACACCCTCCCTTACACCCCCTCCCCCCACCACAACACCCTCCTCTCCCCCCACAACACCCAGTCCTCTCCCCACCACAGCCTCCTCTCCCCCACCAGTACACCCCCACCAGTACACCACAACACCCTCTCTCCCCACCACACCCTCCTCTCCCCACCAGTACACCCCACACCACCCTCCTCTCCCCACCCCCACACCACCAACACCCTCCCTCCTCTCCCCCACCAGTACACCCCCACCAGTACACAACACCCTCCTCTCCCCACCACAACACCCACCCCCACCAGTACCCCCCACCAGTACAACACCCTCCTCTCCCCACACAACACCCTCCCCCACCAGTACACCCCACCACCACCAGTACACCCACACAACACCTCCTCTCCCCCACCAGTACACCCCCACCAGTACACCACAACACCCTCCTCTCCCCCCAGTACACCACAACACCCTCCTCTCCCCCACCAGTACACCCCCACACCACAACACCCTCCTCTCCCCCCCACCAGTACACCAACACCCTCCTCTCCCCCACCAGTACACCACAACCTCCCTCCTCTCCCCCACCAGTACACACCCTCCTCTCCCCCCCACCAGTACACCACCCCCTCTCCACCCACAACACCCTCCTCTCCCCCACCAGTACACCACAACACCCTCCTCTCCCCCCACCAGTACACCCCCACCAGTACACCACAACACCCTCCTCTCCCCCCACCCCACCCCTCCTCCCCACCAGTACACCCCACCAGTACACCACAACACCTCCTCTCCCCCACAACACCCTTCTCCTCTCCCCCACCACAACACCTCCCTCCCCACCACACACCTCTCCCTCCCCCACCAGTACACCAGTACACCACCCCTCACACTCCACCAGGTTTATTGACACAAAAAAGACCATTTAATGTTCAGTACTGTTCGGATGGTTCCTCTAAACTTGTGTTGGCTTCGATGGGAATATTTTCACGAGTTGTTTTTTTTATGAATGTTGGAAATTGAGGACAGATGACACACACACACACACACAACACACACACACACACACACACACACACACACACACACACACACACACAACATCATATGGTACTCCTAGGTTAAAGATAATGACAATACCGTATTAATAATGATGATAAAAATAATAATGACAATAATAATAATAATAATAATAATAATAATAATAATAATAATAATAATATAAAATAAGTACACATTATAAAGAGGAGTTTCTGTGCCATAATAATTCAATGCCACTACACAGAGACACACAGGTGCATCAGAATTTGATAATTACCTCAACATCACACAGGTATATCAGTACACGATAATTAACACAGGTAGGTGTTTAACATTTTGCTGGCACACTGGGGGGGGGTGGGAGGGTGGCGGAGGGAGAGAGGGAGGGAGAGAGGGAGGGGATGGGGGGCACTCTCCACAATGTTCCTCTTTGATGATAAATTTTCATTATCATATTTTTCTCCGGTTATCTTTTAGCTTAACAGTGACAATTACCTGGATAACTGGCCCTGTAACAGACCATATATCGGATGACCCGGAAAAAAATGTCGCTGCTTTCCTCCTTCCCTCCCTCCCTGCCTGCCTGCTCCCTGCCTGCCTGCCTGCTTGCTTGCTCCCTCACTGCCTGCCCCTTGCCTCCCTCCCTGCCTGCTCCTTGCCTCCCTCCCCCGCCTGCCTGCTCCTTTCCTCCCTCCCTGCCTACTCCTGCCTGCTCCCTCACTGCCTGCTCCTCCCTCCCTCCCTGCCTGCTCCCTTCCTCCCTCCCTCCCTCACTGCCTGCTCCCTTCCTCCCTGTCTGCTCCCTGCCTGCTCCTTGCCTGCTCCCTTCCTCCCTCCCTGCTCTCTGGCTACTCCCTGCCTGCTTCCTGCCTGTTCCCTGCCTCCCCTGCTCCAACTCACACTGTCTCAGGCAGGCAGGGAACAGGCAAGAGACAGGGACATTTTTCTGGGCCACCCTGTATTATGGTAAAGGTGGATGATAAAACGATCAAATTATGTAACTATGAAGCTAACAGAGGCCAACCTGTAGGTGACTTCAGTAACATGATGTCAATTTGTCAAAGCGACGTCACCTGTTAGATTCAAAATGCAGGTACATCCACTACTTGTAATTTGTGTTTTTCCTTAAGTAAAGTAACCTAACCATAATCAACCTAACAAAAACCATATAAACCCACTCTATCCTAACCAAATATTAACCTAACCTCACCTCAACCAATCTCGGGGGAAGACAAGACCATGAAAACACGAGACAATGTTTACAAAATACCACCGTGTGACGTCATACCGTGAGAACCAATCAGGTGCTCTAGAATCGCTCCATTACTATAGGAGGTTGGGGGAGATGGAGTAGAGGGAGAAATGGGGTATGGGGGAGGAAATGGGGTATGGAAATGGGAGGTGGAGTGAAAGGAGGAAATCAGGAGGCGAAGTGAAATGGGGAGGGAATGGAGGAGGAAAATGAGGAAGGATAAGTGGGAGGTGGGGGAGGAGGAAATGGGAGGAGGGAGAAATGGGGGGGAGGAGGAAATGGGGGAGAGGGAGGGAAATAGGGGAGGAGAGGGAGGAAAATGGGGGAGAGGGAGGGGGGCGAAATGGGAAAGGGGGAAATAGGGAGATGAAAATGGGGGAAGAGAGAAATGGGAGAGGAGAGGGAGGGAAATAGGGGAAAGGAAAGGGAGGAGGGAAAAAATTGAAGCCTCGTGTTCGTCAGCTGTTTGAAACTAATTCCTTTGATGGCCAGGACTACCAAAGCCTCTGACCCGGGACACAGATAATTATTCCAAAACAACTTGATGACTCGATTATATTAGGTTTTTTTTCGTATTAGTGTGTGTGTGTGTGTGTGTGTGTGTGTGTGTGTGTGTGTGTGTGTGTGTGTGTGTGTGCGCGTCAGGTGCGGGAAGGTATGGATAAAGTCTTCGGAAATTTGTGGATTTGTTGTTTTGGAGAGAGAGAGAGAGAGAGAGAGAGAGAGAGAGAGATAATAAGGCGTAAAGATAAAGAAACAAGAGAATTATAATAAAGAGCAAGAAAGATACGAAAGAAAACGAAAGACACACGAAAGAAAATAAAAGAAATTCAATAAAGAGAAGAGAGAAACAAGAGACAATAAGGATGTTAACCACAATCCTGCCACTGAACAAATCTATTTACGGGCAAAAAAAAAAACCAAAGAAAAAAACATGTAATTTGGAAAACTTAGCTAAAGTCATTACGAGGCTTCTGGTAAAAGTTACCTTCACCGCCGCTTTGATTTACCTACAAAAGAAGTAAAAAAAATAAAGTATATATATTTTTCCCCTCCAGACCAGAAACTTAATCCACCAACTAGAATTGTTTTTTTTTTATCAATGGAAAAAAATAAAATTATATATAAAATGAATAAATAAAATAATAAGCAAATTAATTAAATAAATAAATAAATAAATTAAATGTAAACTGCCTGAATCTTCATATCACTCAAAGGGAAATGTTTTTTCCCATAAGACCAGCAAATCCAGACCGACTTGAAATTTGTATTCCAACTTTTTATTTTCTTGCGACTGTCAATAAGAATTTCTCGTTATTTACTTTCATATCTCAATTGGTTCTTCCGTGTCCACCATGACTGTGTGTTGTTCCACTGAGATTGTTCCATTGAGTTGTTCTATTAAGATTGTTCCATTGAGTTGTTCTATTGAGATTGTTCTATTGAGTTGTTCTGCATTATTGTTCACCTCCTTCATTCCTCTCATTTCGGGTGGGTAGGTGTGTGTGTGTGTGTGTGTGTGTGTGTGTTGCCGCGCCCCATCGTGTTGTGGAAACTGTTGCCTACAAACTTTGATCTTTTTAACTAAAATTAAACACGACTCATTCATACCCCAAGTTGGTAACACTGTCTTTTTTTTGTATCTTAAACATCTGACTTGGCAACTCTCTCTCTCTCTCTCTCTCTCTCTCTCTCCTCTCCATTCTCTCTATCGTGTAAAGTTCTGAAATTTGTCTCATAATAAAAAAAAAACCCATTTCATACCCAAGTTGGTAATAATGTTAAACTTAACGTGTCTTTCATATTAAATATCTGACTTGGTAACACTGTTCTTTGTTTTTCTTGTTATTTTTTCTGTCTTTACCTCCATTCTCTCTCCTTTTTCCTTCTCTTTTATCTCTTTTCCTTCTCTCGCTCTCTCTCTCTCTCCCTTTGCTTTTTCTCTTCCATTCCTTTTTTTTATCTTTTTCATTTTCTTACTAAATTTTTCCTTCTTTTCTCTAAGTCTGTCTGTTCTCTCTCTGTCACACACACACACAGACACACACACACACACACACACACACACACACACACACACACACACACACACACACACACGGATAATAGAGAAACAGTAGCCTATGAGCAGAGGAAAAGGTAAGGAAAGGAGGAAGAGGAGGAAAGAGGAGGTGGGAAGGGAGGTGAGGAAGAGTGAATGAGAGGGGAGGAGGGGTAGGGAGGTGAGGAAGAGGGGGCAAGAGGATGGAAGAAGGAGAAAGGAGGAGAGGGAAGGGGTAAGAAGGAGATGAGAGAAGGGAGGGGAGGAAGAGGTGACGAGAGGGGGAGAAGGGGGAATGGGGGTGGGATAAGGGAGGAGGAGGAAGGGGGGTACATATTGGTGGGTTTCCCTGCAATAAGATTTAGAAATTAAACATATTTTTTCCTCTTGTTATCGTGTACTTCAAGAGTCTAAATAATGCAACCCGGATTTTTTTTTGTTTTAATTAATTAGATTTTTTTCCTCTCATTTATTAAGCCTGTAGGGAATTTCCTCAATTACCTGGCCATACTGCACGACTCGGAGGACAAAATACGTCGTTAAATTCGCCTGGTGTTGGGCTGTAATAAAATGAATGTGTGTGTGTGTGTGTGTGTGTGTGTGTGTGTGTGTGTGTGTGTGTGTGTACATTAAATAAATAAGCTTCTTGGTAACACTGCTGTAGCTACAAACATTTAATAACTATGAAACTATCACAAATTCACAGTCTAATAATGGTCTTCTAACTTTATATAATGAACACAATACACAAGTAGCACTACACAATACTTGCATATTTTACAGTGTTATGATATATAATTCAAGCACAATACACCATGACGTCATGTGGTGAAACAGTTAAACACCATCTTGATATAAACAGACCATAATGGCCCCTGGCTGGTGGTGCCGGGGGTCTGTACTAACCTTAGTCCTGTCTGTGTTTGTACAGGCTCTCCAGAAGCGCCTATCCAGGTGATGGTAGGCGTAGGCGTGCCCAAAGCGGCGCACCGCAACGTCACGCCTGTGGAGTTGGTGAGGTAGGTGCGGGCGGGTGGTTCAAGTACCAACACAGGTCCGCTACCGCTACCACGCCCATGCACGCCCACACTCAACAATACTGTCGAAATAGAACAAAAAATAATCATTAACAGGTGTACTAACCCCGGGGAGAGAACAGTTAAATGTTACACAGTGATTTTGTGTCAACGTTGAGTATTACAACAAATGATTAATCACTACAATGCGTTGACATCGACACATATGAATTTTCGCAGAGCTGTTCACTTTTCCCAACGTGCCTGAATTGTCCTTTCACTTTAATTACTCTCAGAGGCAACGGTGTTCAGCCCCCTTAACGTGCCTTGAACACTAGTACCCTGCCGCCGCTGCCACCATCAATGTCAATAATAAATGTATTCCATAACCCCCGCCCAGACTCTCCTCTCCATCACCCTCACTCTCTCGGGGATTCTGAATAGGGTCGACCTACTGCAAAACTTTAATGGTGGAGAACTCTAACATATTTACTGTTCACAGTTTGTATATAAACATGCACAGGTACTCTTAAGCCAGTGCGAGTTATACACACATAAATGTTGCAAAAATCAAAGAAATCCAAAACATTCAATAATTAACGAGACTGTAGTGTGATGCATTACCTCACCAGACCCAAACAGCAACTATCGCCAGAGTCCTAAATCATACAACTGAATACAGTAGGGCGAAGAGGTGAATTTATTTAACTTCAATTTTAACGTTGATTTTTTTTTTTTAGGTGAAAGATGACCTGTGACACCCGTGAGACATACGACACCTGTGGGACCTATGACACCTGTAGCACCTTTATTAACCAGTCACAGGGGTTAGGATATGTCTTTCAAGGATTAATATAAGTTACCCCTCCAGGATGTCTTTACAGGGCTACGTTAACCCTCCAAGATGTCTTCAAATGGCTAAGTTACCCCCCCCAAGATGTCTTCAAATGGCTACGTTACCCCTCCAAGATGTCTTCAAATGGCTAAGTTACCCCCCCCCAAGATGTCTTCAAATGGCTAAGTTACCCCTCCAAGTTGTCTTTAAATGGCTAAGTTACCCCTCCAA